>NC_066840.1:18128889-18428889 GCF_001640805.2 Lates calcarifer | reverse complement strand
CTTTCTCATCCATCTTACTGCAAGAAAGGAAATAAGCGTATATCCCAAAATGTTGAGCTGTTCCTTTAAGTAAAGTTCCTTCCCTCATATTGAAGCAGAAATAAGACTAAGAGCACACTGATGTCTCAGTTTGATGTAATAATTTCATCGCCTTGCTCAGAGCTGTTTCCAATATGTAGGACAGGGTTTTGCGTGGAAAACTTCACTGTGCAGTCAGCTTCAAAAACTCCTGTTCTTCAACTTGTCATGTGCAGATGAAGCCACTGTAGCAGTGCAAATGTTTCTCATATGATTGCTGCACTGTTGGTGCACTTTTCCTTCAGTCCCGAGAGGAACAGTTAGGAAACTCATGAAGTATTAATCCAGGAGGGCTGTAACTGTAAGATGCAGGAACTTAATATTTCTCAAATTATATGGATGAGTTGTGATTTTTAGACATGCCAAAGAAAGAGACACATCAGTTTAATTTGAGTATTTTTACACACAACAAAAAGTTACACAATCAGATGTGACATTGATTCCTTTTTTAAGAAACTGCAGTGCACGTTTAGTATCTCCTCACCCTCCTTTTCTGTTTTGGTCCATAAATTTTCCCTCCCCTTTCTCTCCTCTCTTTACTGAACTATTTCCCTGAGGAAAGAGGTGGCTTAAAGCTATATCCTGATCGATCTTATTATTTTCTACCCTCAAGGCAATGATACCTAGCTGCAGTGAAAGAAAGCTATATTTTACCTGTACTGTATGTGAGCAAAAACAGCTTTGAGACATACATTAATCAAGCTGGACAGTTGGTAAACTTTTGAGTCTTTATGTCCTGCTACAGGCATGAATACTCCTCAGCAAATTTACCAAATTGGAGAATCACTTTATTTCATTTTGAAGACCTTACATTACACTTTGTGAAATATCTTGATTTGTACTCTTGCTGAGAGTTATATGTGAAGATCGATAACACTCATGTTTGTACGACAGTTAACTTCACTTATAATAAAGACTGGAGATAAGGAAACAGTTGACCACAACGTGACCACAAGAAGTGTGAGTCACAAAGTGTGACAAGAAAACATTCCCCACACTATTACACCACCACCAGGCTGGATTGTTGAGACAAAGCAGGTCAGGTCAGTGGTTTCATATTGATGCCAAACTCTGACCCTACATCTACATACCTCAGCAGAAATCCAGATTCATCAGACCAGGCTATGTTTTTCCAGTCTTCAGCTGTCTCAGATTTTGTTCTTGACTAACAGGATTGGAGCCCAACATTGTTTTCTGCTGTTGCAGCCCATCGGCCTCAAGGTTCAACGCGTTGTGCATTCTGAGACGTTTCCTTCTCACCACAGCTGTAAAAAGTGGTTATCTGAGTTACCATAGTTTTTCTGTCAGATCCGACCAGTCTGCCAGTTCTGCCAGCTCTGACCTCTCTCATCAACGAGGTGTGCACAGAACTGCGGCTCACTAACTGTTTTCTGGTTTTTGCACCAGTCTCAGTTAAACTCTAGAGACCATTGTGCTTGAAAATCCCAGGAGATCAGCAGTTTCAGACACACCAGCCCGTCTAGTACCAACAATCACACCAAAGTCACTTAGATCACATTTCTTCCCCATTCTTTTCTGATGTTTGAGGTGATCATTAACTGAAGCTCCTGACCTGTATCTGCATGATGTTATGCACTGCACTGCTGTTTGGATAACTGCATGTAATAGCAGGTGTAGTCCTAATAAAGTACTCAGTGAGCGTATGACTAATTTAGGTCTTTTAGTATGTCGCACATTTGCTTATGCAGTCAAAAACTGGAATGTCTAAAATTAATAATGTCCTACAAAACTGATTCTAATGATCACATCTGAGAAAGACGTCTTTGATTCACTGAAAGGTTTGGTTCCAGGTGGACCAACAAAAGAAAATCCTGCACAGACTCTGTTCATAGTAAAATGCTCACTGCGGCTGTTTGAATTAAGAGTTGTGGTCAGTGACCTTATAATAAAATTAGACAGGTCAGGTCAGTCAGTCTTTCCATACTCAGCTCAGAGTGGTTAAATTGTACCATGAGGGGCTTCAGTGAACAAAATAACTGTAGCACTGCGACCTTTCCAATTTAGAAGCACTAGACCTGAAATATAGTGCCGACTTCAAAGTTGACAAATTTTCTCTGTGTCTTTGAGGCCAGACATCATTTGTGTGTGTCTGTGTGTGCGTACCTATACAGTGCACCTCCAAGTTGTTACACACTCACTAACAGTGAACCGGTGAGCCAGCATATTGGTTTTTCTATATGTTTTCCTTTTGGCTGCTCTAGTTCTGATAGAGTACAATACTAAATTAACAATATTAGTCTTATATACAGTATAGTGCTAATCAACTGCAACACTACATGAGTATTTTCAGAATCTTTGTCAAAACAAGATTTTTAAGTGATAAAAACAATATAACTGAGCAAGTCCCCCTTTGACAATTAAAAAATACAGTTTTGTAGTTTAAGTATGAAATAAAAAATATATAATTTAAGTAAAAGTAGTGGTCCACACTTGTGTTGTGGAGGTGTGTGTGTATGTGTGTGTGTTACTCAGGGGAAAAGAAGCCTCATCTGATCACAGCAGAAGAATTCAAAGATGGTCTTTACTCTTACAGGTGAAGGAGTCTCACAGCTGCTTTGTTTCAAAGACAGTTTACACAAAGTTTGCGGATAAAACTCTGCTAATAAAATGTTTTATTGTTTGGTACTGAATCACCTTGAACCACCACTGTTTTTTTTTTTTGTTTTTTTTTTTTATCACACTGAGATTGCAATGAAAGCACAGATAAAGTACTTTAACCACAGACATGCTCCATTTTTCCTCCATTCCTGTGTTTTTGCAGGTATGTGTATTCTACAACTGTCTGTAGATTGTACAGTTTTGCTGAATATATTTACTGCATAAACCAGGGAAATGAAAGATGTGTGATTACTGGCACCACCAAGTGGTGACTGCAAAAAACAAATCAGCTCACTTGGTGAATGAGGACAGTCAGTGACTTTGACACAACACCTTCATGTGCCATCATGTTACTGTAAAAAATACTATAAGTTAAATATAAAGTGGATGAAATAGAAAATAACCTGGAGGTTGAAATATATTGATCACTAATCCAAGCATATTCACATTCAGTTTTCATGGTAGACTTTGTGAGATATTTTGAACAGCAGCATGAAAAGGGATCTTCAGTGAGCACGGTTTCATATTTCCTCTGAGACTTCCTCTGTATACTACGACAACCCGCAATCACTCTTACCAAATATACCATGAAATGCATGAAGAAAAGGTAGATAAACAAGCAGTACAAGTACACAGCCCTGTACAGAGCATCAACCTCCACCATGTTACATAAGAAAACCACAGTTGAGATAATTAAATACAGCTCCTTTCATAATGTTGCAGCAGCGCCACAGAAATAATTTTGCATTTGAGCTAAATAAAGCTGAATTTAATATAACAACTGCTACAGGAAAAGGAAACAGCTTGATTTTCTCAGAAACACATTTAGGAGGTAAATTATTTTTAACATTTTAGGTGGAGATTTTTGGTTAATTGGCTAGTTAATCCTTTATTTAATGGATGTGGTGATATTCTATATTTTTTTGTGTCAACAAATAGCACAAAAAGACCCAAACCAACAATGAATGTCTCACAAGTTTGGTGTTATAACCTGAACTGCTGTACAGGTCCACAGCCTCTAGATGTGGAGGAGGAAGAACTCCCCCCAGCATACCCTTTAAAGAGGAAAGAGAGAGGAGCAGCAGAGGAAGGATTCCTCTTCCAGGACACACATGACGTACAGTAGTTCATGTTCAGTACAGTAAAATTAAATGCCATAGTATTTAAACTGTTTTCTTCCAAGGTCAGATCCATATTCTTCATTAGTGTTTTACATTTTATTTACATAATATTATCATTGTAATATGCCATAATGTTGAAGAGGAATCCATCTGCTTCCCCTTTTTCCTGTTCCATGTTGTGATCTTGGACCATTTAAATAAAACTGACTCTACTTGGCTGGACTCAGATTGAACATGTCGTACATCTAAGGTTGAAAAGTCATGTGACCTGACATGACATCATCAAAAGTAATTAATAGTATAATTATACACACAACCAAAAAATAACCTATATGTAAAGGCTTTATCGTATTTTACTATATTAATATTTTTATATCCTCACATTCTCACCATTATACCTATACAAGCAGCAGCATCCTGTGTATATTATCCTACATCATTTGCATGAGTGGCACATTTCCCTCTTAGCAGCATGTGCTAATTGCAGCTGTGGACTTCGTAGTCTACAGAGATTCTCGTGATGGTTTTCACACTCTGGCCAGGGATCAAATCATTACAGTCGTCGCACAGTCAATTAACTTCCATTCTCTGCCCCGTTGTGTCCTTTAAACCACTTGAACCTCATGATCTGGGCACAACACATTGAGACCCATGGATTATATGAATGGAGCGGCTGTCGGACTCAGGCACTGTAGGCAATGAGGATGAAATAGGCTCCTCCTGCTTCAAGTTAATGGGGATGGATTGTGTCCGAGGTGATGTAGGGCCACATTTACTGGCGGCTGCAGCCGGAGCGAGGACATGAACTGTGAGCCTGCTGATCTGCAGCAGCACAGGGAGACTGATGCCTGCTCCCCCGACAGGCTGCGACACGTGACCAGACCAGAGGTGGCCAAGAAAATAAGGACCGGGATTCAGTGGTCCAGAGGTTGCATTAATTAGACTTGACCATGCTGCTGCTCATCCATTATTCCTGGTCCCACTGTTGCTCATTTGGAATTGCAAAAGCAATGTGTGTGTGTGTGTGTGCGTGTACCTGCATGCATACAATATCTGAGTGGCTCTTTTTAAAAGTCAGTCCATAGAGTTTTGGCCTTTTTAAAAAATGTAATTTGACCAAAGGGTAAAAGTACTCTTCTTTCTGCAAAGTTTTCTTAAGATTTAACTCATCTTGGCTCAAATGTACCTCAGTCTGACTCAGTCTCAGCTTTTTAGCACAGTTGTGTTGTTGCTGAACGATCAGAACAATTCATTATTGTTGCAATGAAGTTACTCAGGTAAATGTGTATTTCTATAGTTTATGTACCTGTAATCATTTTAAGTTTGAAGCTTTTTCCTCACTGGTTGGGACATACTAACTACTTTTTCTGTTCACATTACAGTAGTTTGAGTCTCAAGAAATATAACATGAGTCTATAATGCAACCTATTTGTTTTTTAGTTCGTAGAATGTAATATTAGATTGTTGAAATGGCAGCAGTCACTGTGACAGCACTGACGCAGTCACCCTACACCACCAATGTAAACCAGATTTTAAAGACAAATAAAGGAAGCTAAACAGAAATAATACTGCACAAAGTGAGGACTACAAACAACTAATTTAATGGCTCCTGATCACGACTCAGAATAGTGCAGATGTTTTGTAATTTTGAAAAAACACTGTGTTCACTCGTTTTAACAGAAAACACACACTGATATTATCAGTGTTTCTCACCACAGGCAGATGGAGCACAGATGAGAACTGTATGGCTGTTTGCCAGGTGCACCACATTAATAGGAAATGAACACATGAGGTACGATTCTTGGAAAAATTAGCTGTCTTTATCAGTTGGTCTTTTTGTAGAGTAGATGCATGTTTAATACAGAATATTCAGGAAATTATATCGGGCTTGTTCTTTGTGCTTTTGTGTCTTGATATTTTTTCTATTTTGGGTGTATAACAAATCAAAACTACCTGCAACAAATCCTGTTTTTTGTCACTCATAATATACATGTATATTTTTAAATCTTTGCAATAATAACTGCAATCAATTATGCGATTCATAAAGTATCATAAAGCATAAAATAATCTCCTAATAAGTTAGAAAGAACCATATCATTTGGTATTAATTATAGGGAAAATATAGAGTGATCAGTTTGTACACCTCTAGTGATTTCTAAATGCTAAGCTAGCATGACCTTGAGACTTTTATACAAAGGACAGTAGAAGAGCTACACATGCAGACTGTGAAAGAATTCAGTATAAATGAAGAATAAAGTTTCCAGTAATAAATGAATGACTATTAAATATTCTTCATCTAGAAGTCAATAATATGCTCAAGTAAAATAACAGTTGAAGAATTTTGGTTCTTTCCAGAAAACTCTCAAGAAATTATAAGGAAATAAAAGAAAGTATAAAATGAAGTGTTAAAAGCTGGTGATGGTGATGGTAACTATTTCCAAACAGAGAATGACCCTCAACATTAGAAAACACTGAAGTCAAACTTGACAGTTCTTATTCTACAGCTGAAACTTACATGTAGCAGGTTTTTCACAGACTGGATTTGTGTCATTAAAATTCAAGTCCACTTATAAACAATAAAAGTAAAATGGTGTAGTTTTTCTCAGCACAAATTTATAACTTGGCTGTGTGGAGAAGGCTCAGGGTCAACACAGTGACTTTGGTCTTGACTGAAATATCTAAACAACTACTGAATGGTACAAGAATTCATGTCGCCCTCTGGATGAATTGCAGTCTGCACTTTGGTGATCCCCTGACTTTTTGTCCAGCGCCATCATGAAGAAAAATTTAAATTTCTCCACTGCTTTAGTTTATGACATCAACCTCAATCAGCAAATGTTAGCATGCTAACCCTAAGACAGTGAACCTGATAAACCTCCTGAACAACGTTAGCACGCTGACATAAGCATTAAGCTGCAGTACAATCTCAGGTGCTAGCATGGCTGTAGAACCTTAACTGTGTTATAAAAGTAGATGGCAGCTATTTTGTGATGCTGCAAGCACAACACATGTTGACTACTCAAAACTTGAACAACATCTCCAGTATGCAAGTCTTTATTGGATGCACACTGGGTGTTTATATCAACATAAACAAGGCAGTAAATGCCTCTACATTAGCATTACTAACTTGTATAACAGGCTTGCATCTGTCCGAATAAGATGCTGGGCTGCTGATGATTTGAATGTGCCTTCTGAGTGAGGTGAAACACAGCTCCTAGCCTGCTAACAATCAGTGGGCTAGCTCTCAGCTCATTAGCCCTGGCTCCTCTCACTCAGACACACATCTTCCAGAGACTTCACACCACAGTGGGGTGAATGACTGGGATAAATAAGGAATAATCAAGGAATCGTTCTGGCTGCGAGTTGACCTGAATACGGGGCTCCTTGCTGTCATGGAGGCTCTGCCGACACACGGCTACCATTATAATGAACGGAGCTGTGTGTGGAGAGGGCTGAGAGAGAGACTTACAGTACAATCATGCTAATGCTCGGGGAGGAGGAGGATGCTCTTTTGTGGTTGGTTTCATACAGAGGCTTGTTTCAGCACAACTTCTGCATGCTGTGACATCTGCCCACAGTCTATATTTGGAACAGCATCATTTGTGAGACAAACGAATTTTTATTTTTATTCATTAATAACAGTCAGTGAGTAGGAAGTTGTGGCTGACTGCAGAGGACGGGGTACTCAAAAATAAAACATCCCCATCCTCAAAATGTTCACACTTATGGCTGAGTTTGTGTCTACACAGCTAACACGAAAGTCATTTGGTTCAGAGGAACTGATGAGAGAGACAATGACAATATAGGATGGGGTGAGAAAAACAGAATTGCCAGTGTGACCCTTCAACAGGCTCAATACATTTCTACCTTCAAGGTGTAGTTATACTAAATTATTTGGTCATTAAAAACTGTATGTCAAATGGCAAATGAGTCATTTTGGAAATTCTTGACAATCTGAAAATGTTCTGATGTGGCAACTATGCTTCCTCTGCTAATAATAAAAAAAATCTCTTTCTTTCCACCTCTCCTTGTCACAAACTACATTTCAAGCTGATGGACCACAGCTCTTCAGAAAGTTCACAAAGCCATGACACGTTGCTGCAGTATCAGATCAGGTATCTTCCTTCATGAGGATAATATTTCATGTACAGGACATTCGTTTTCTAGTCAACTTCAGCGGTGAGCCACCGCTGGTCCCTGTCCATCCATCATCTCCTGACCTTCAGCTTGGTGCCCTGACGGCTGCCTGGGGCACGGGGAGAGTGACTAATGTCGTCTCAGCACCTCCCTGCACCAAAGGCCCCTGATATCCGTCCAGTATTATCCGAGCCTGGCGTCTACAGATTCCTATCACTGCTCCCAGCTTTAATTATTCACGCTGCTGAATCACACTCTCATCGGAGAGATAGCCAGACCGGCCAGACTACCTGCCCTCTCCCTCTTCCAGATCTTATCTATCTAGCTGTATGACACTATCTCATCCTTCTCTTATATACTGTAGATTAGAAAAGACAACTACTGGGCTCACCTGTATCTACCATATGGCCTATAACTAAGCCGAGAGACTGTAGTTTCACCTGTAAGCAAGAGTGTAACTTTAATTTCAGAGGTCAGGTCTCCTGCAAGCTAAATACAAAACAACCTCAAATTATGTTCAGGATATTTTCCGTCCTTATCATATTTTCAATGAAAATTATGTTAGTCTAAAAGGGCTTAGAAAAGTTGTGTATGCTTCACTAAAGTGCTTGTCAATGGTCAAAGAGCATGTGAACCTCTTTCCCTCAACTGTATGTGGATAATTTGACTTTCCAAAACAAACAATTTGACTTTCTGAAACCAACAATCCTACTCGAAAGCCCACTTCATGCAGCGGTTGTCCAGGTATGTGGAGGTGAGAGTGTGGGCAGGGTTTATACCTCTCTCTGTTACTCAGATCATGTTTTGCATGTACAAAGGAGTGCAACACTATGAATGCCTCCATTGACAAATTCTCTAAAGGTCTGCGTTGTTATTCCTGTATTTGAACAATTATCAGGTTTCTATGAGGGTTAGCTTTTCAACCAGCTTTCACTACTTATGTATTCTACTTGAAATCTATAATGATCTATTTTTACAAGAATATTATATATTAGCTACACATTGTAAGCTGTAAATTATAAATATAAGTTAACCTAATGAGAGTTTCCTGTGCCTGAAAAGCATATTAGCACGCTGATATTAAGCTAAACATCAGCATAAGCATGCTAACATGCTGATGTTTCAAGCAGATTAATACAGTGGTGCAGGGATGATGTATTTTTGTAGGCCAGCCCAGAAGTTAGCATCACCCTGGTTCACTCGATAAAAAGGACAATGAGATTTTTTCATTGGGTTTTGCATTATTAGAGAAAATAAGCTCAGTGACCAACTAAAGTTTGTGATACTTAAGGGTTTTGTTCAGCAAGATAATCTTCATAAATTTGGTTTACCAAATATGTATGTATTCGGTATACATACATATTTGGTAAACAAAAAATTGGACAGGTAAATTTTTGACTGAAAAAACTACTGGATGAAAGCTTAGAACTGGCATCACTGCTAGTTTGATTCTCAGGAACAGTCTCTTAAATGATCATTTGTGAAAGTGAGGTAATTCTTTGATGGGAAATGTCACTGTAACTTTGTAGTTACTCTTTGTACAAAGGGGCTTCCTCATACTGCAGCTGTTCATACACTATAATCTTGTGCTCGATGTGATTGCGATCACATGCAACCTTCCTGTGGCCCTGGGAATTCAATATTATGAGTTCAGTGAGACGGCCGTGAGTGCATGAAGAACTTGAGTTATATTAACTTACGAAAATCCTGAAATTTCTGTCATGCACACCCTCACATGCACACACCTCACCCATAATCAACCTCCGTGTTCCTCACCCCCCGCAGGCTGGGACTGTAGATCTTATTTCTTCGTGACAGGTCCAGGACAGAGGAGGGGACGATGGTTCATTTTTTGGCTGCTGGGAGGAGGACAAGAAGGGGGCTGGGGGGGGTTGAGGACACAGGATGACTTGCCAGATTGACAGGCTGATGGAGACTGTCGCTGGGGGCCAAGGTGTAGAGATGTTCAGGGAGCTGGCGTTTGTGGCTCAAAAGATAAGCATCAGTGAGAATATGAGAGGCTAGATGGTAATCTTTCACAGGAAGTCAGGCTATACCATTGCAGAAGAAACCACAGGAGAGAGGCTGACCTTGTGCGCCTGTGCTCAGCTGCATCGCTTTTTGGAGGAGGCCTTGCCTCCAACCCACTGCAGACAGGAAGATACTCCGTCATAGTACTGCTCTATTTAAAAACAAAGGCAAGTCAGCTCTAGAGCTTATGTGCTGATGACTGAGCAACTGTCCTAAACTTTAGTATGATCCTCAGTTTTGCATCGCAGCACTCTAGCAGCATGAATAACAGAATGAATATACAGCCCAGACATTACTGAAGATGATAGTTTTAGCCGATACTTGAATGTCTGATTTTCAAGGTGTTCAGACAGAATACAAAGCATATTTTTACCTTGTATTATTTGCCAAAATTTAACTGCTAGACTGTATTTATTCACCCCTAGCAACCAATGCACTCACTGTGGGTAGCAACAACTGTGTGCATGATAGTGTGCCAGTGAGTGTGCTTGTGTGGCAGTGCTGACTGATCTCAAAACTCCTCCAGACCTCCAATTCTTTTGATTATTTTCCTCCAGTTGCTCTTCTCTTTCCACTCGTCTCTGTACATATATGAAATAGATTCATTCAGTCTCTAACCTTTAGCTCAACCAAAAACATTTTAAATGCATCTTAACCTCCATTTGTACTGTTCATATCTGATGAGAACTTCTTTCTGTACATGCAGCAACAGTGTCTAAACCATCCATTCTGTCCAAACACTCCTTCATTAGCCAAAACTGGAAACTTGGTAAGTCTAACTTATTTGAAGAGAAGGTCAAACTCTGTAAACCAACTTCCTCATTCAAGAACTTGACCCACTATACTTGCCGTAGTTGTGCAAATAGGTTTTGCTATGCAGTGAGGGATTATTGGAGCTGTTCTGTCCAACAAAGTTGTAGCTAATGTGGCTAAACTGTTGGCTTTTTACAATGTGTATGAATGTCTGACAGTTCATGTGTTGGACCAGTCAGCAAAAAAAAAAAAGAAAAAAAAAAAGAAACCCAAGCTATATTAAACCAAAGTCTTCCATTAAGTGTGTAATATTTGGCTAGAGTGACCCAAGAAATTTTCCTTTTCCTTTACGGTTAGAAAGTAACTTTAAAAAACTGTGGTAAGCAGGGCTGATATTTTTTGAGGTCACAGTTTTTTGAAGGTTAGAGAAGGAGGAGGCTTTTAACCAGAACCTCACCCATATAATATCCTGGACTGGCGGCAGAGTTTTAAATAAGAATGAATGCTCACCTCTTTATCTCTAACTACTGTCAGTGTGCCTTCTTCATGGGCCAATAAAACCCAGCTTCACGGCCGACTGAAAATATTCTCTGCGTGATTCAGCAGATTTTCTGCCTCAATTGAGCTCTTATATAACTACTAACTACTAATAGCTTGAGTTTAATGCCTCTCATTGTCTGAGTTTTGGTTTATGTGAGCATAAGCTGGCACAGCATACAACCATCATTCTGATACTAACAAACCATGATGTTACCTGGATATTCATTCACACGGGTCCTGAAAATGTGACCAGAAAGTTAGATTTTTTAAGCAACCTAATAGGCATTACAGTGTTTTAAGTGTTTATACTATAAAATGAAAATATTACACTAAAGTGAAATATCACTTTGAAAGGTTAAGCTTGAATAAAATATTGTCACAAATTGGAATTTGGGTTCACCTTCTTGTTTGATGTATAAATGAAGCCAGACGATGATCTAATAAAAAGAGAAAATGTCACCCTGCTTCCTTTTGCACTTGACAGAGCAGATGTTGAAATGTCACTATGGTCCTGTCTCAAATTAAGAGAAATACCTAGACCATCAGCAGATTCATTTGACCCTCATTTACTGAACAAATGGTCTGGGCCTGCTTTTCAGACTCTGTTTTTGATTTAAAAATTTTTTTTCACACTCACACACTGCATGACAAACTAACACAGGAAACATCGAGGTTGAGGCTCTTGATCACAGCCCTCAAGGACTTTTTATATGTCAAGATGCAGAAAATAGCTCTACAAAAATGTTTAAACGTTCACAGTAAACAAAGCGTCGAAATATTTTGTTCGCAGCCTACAGTAGAAACTACAGGAAAACAGAAATCAGAGCATAGATGCAGAAGGAGAGGCTCTCCTCTAACAAACGTCTAAAACAAACGTGAAGACCTCAGGTTATAGGCCAGTCTTTCAACACACAGGAAGTCATTTTAGGTTACTGCAGTGGGCTGCTCGACTCCGACAGTCAGACTTAAAGCAGACCAGGAGTTTTTATGTGTATATGGGGGTGATAGAAAAACTGTAGTCTTATTTCTGTAACCATTTCTGGACACCCACTGATGCAGCTGTGCTTGTGGTACAACTCTTCTGAAAAGGTAGGCAACTTTTAACTGCTGTGTTTAACCCACAAGAGACGAGCGAGAAAAAGAAGCTGCTCTTTGCAAAAAAAGGAGATGAAAATGTCTAAAAAAGCTTGGAAATACAACGAGGACACATGAAGGCTCTGAAGCATAGGACTTTCTGCTAAAAATGAAAACTCTGCTTTGATTCAAATTTATTTTAGTTTTAATGTTGTATATAATTGTTATGTACAGTCTCCTTATCGTATGTGAAATTCAGGTATATGAATTATAGGTACTGAGGAGATACTTTAAACCAAAAAATGATACAAGTCAAGCTGATGTTGCCACAAAAAGTGCAAAACTGATCTCTGTAGTTGTACATAATGTAGATAATATGTTTAAAGAACCATGTATTCACTCCAAATATTGTTTAAACATCTTCACAAAAATGTACCGTGAAAGTAAAATACTAAATACTTTTTCACAAAATAAACCTGATAAACATTATAAAGGTAAGCGGCAAGCACTTATTGTACACCCTGCTTACATAATTTGCTACAGGTGTTATCAGTAAAAATGAAAATAGAGCAAATTTAACAAGAGATCTGGTGCTACATTTGAAAAGCACTGTATAAATACATGTTCGCTGCCACAAAACGAATGAGCAGAGGAGTTATTTAACATATAAATACCTACATAAGCACCAAGAAGAATATTATCAACAATAATAGATGATATTTTTATGAAAAACTATTTTAATATTTATTCTAGTTTCTAGTTTGAGCCCAGCTTATATCGTTGCTGAGCTCGCTCTCACTCTGCAGTTGATACTTTCCCAATGCCCATATAAAAGCCAGGTCACAAATCCTTAAGCAGTCTGGTGGTTTAAGTTGCCACAAATCCTCTGCACCCAATTTCCATGGGGCAGAAGTTTATTTTCCAGACTAACTGCTCAACCTAAGATGCTAGCTCCATGTATCTAATCTCCTTCCTTTTCATACATCTCATCCAGCACCACTTCCCATGGCCCAGTAAGCTCTGCAAAGTAGACAGACAGCCGAGCTGAGTGCTGGACCACATTGCCAAATCCAATACTGAGACTGAGTCTCCCTTTTTGGACTGTGAGTTGGTAGCCTGTAATATCTGCTGCCATTTTCACAATCCCTGGCGCCTTTCTGAAATGTCCAAACTTCTATTTTGGGGCAGGTTTCCTTCCTGCTTCCTGGTTCGTTTTCCTTTACAGCCAAAGAGATTAAAAGATATAAACTTGTCAATCAAAAAGTGACTGATCGGCTGTGACCCTGCGTTTCTCTTCCTTTTAGTGCCTCTGTTCCTAAAAAAAGTCTTAAAAAGCTCAACTGTTGCATAAATGTGTCCCATGTGTTAGTCTCAGTGCAGAGCACCAATGTGAAACTTAAATTAAAGCCTCCCTTTTATGTTTAGATGCTTCCTTGTCAGACATGATTTCTGTTATTTGACTGCAAAAATCCAAACAAACCTTTGGTCACTTTATATACATTATCCACAAATGAGACAACACTTGAACCAATCAATTCAATATTCACATGCTTTCATACAACTCTGGAAGCTTCTTTCACTGTTTTGTGGAGTGTTTACACATTTTAAAGTCAAATTTGAAAGTGTTTGGATCTGCAGGTGATGATTAATGAATATTCTGGATAGATAAGTCAGTTTTTCTAGCATGAGGTCACCTATCACGGATATTTTGTAGATTTAAGATAAATATTGTAAAGAGGAACTGGAATCAGTACTGCTTCCTCTACTTACAGAGATGTTATCTGAGATGAATGCTAGGACTATTCTCATGCATACCAAGTGCTATATGTATGATTTAAATGCAATATTTGACTCTGTTGCTCAGTGGAGTATTACTTCCTGGTCTATTCTGAAATTATTTCTGGTCTTCCTAATATAAAACTCCTTCAGTCAACTGAACTTTGTATCTAACTTTATTTGCAACCCTGTTTCCTAGAAATTATATATATATATATATATATATATATATATATATATATATATATATATATATATATATTACTGAATCATTTTTCCAGTTACGTCACTGACAAATGAAATCATTGGGTGTATTATATTCCGAGGGGATGTATTCTTTTTATTTTATTTGCATGAATGATGTGCTACGTTTATTAATGGCACTGGACTGGTCGGAGTGCACAGCTGTCACACCGGACACTGGGCTTTTCATGCTGACTCTGTGATTAGGTTTAGGCAGCAATAACCCTAAACCTATGTTAAAGAAAGATCTGGTTAAATGTAAATAAATACGTGTCTGGGGTTGCATATCATCATCTTTTCTGCTGCTGTCAGTGAACATCTTAATGATATTTTCAGTATCAATACATTTTCAATTAGCTAAATATGTAAATTAACATTTCCTCATTTTGTTAATAGAAAACATTATCAGATCACAATGTTTCCTTTAAAATGTATTCTGTTGCAGATTAGTTGTATATAAGTGTAATTTCTAGGACATAAGGTTGTAATTTGTTTTTTTTAACACTATGCTGATGACACCTTTCTGGTTCTCTCAGCAGAGCAAAATGAATCAATAATTTGCTGTTATTAATATTATAAAACTCTGTTAAAGAATAACTATATAACTTTTGCTCGACAGCAGCCACTGTGACCGCAAGTGGTAATTATGGGATAGTGGTTCATGTTGAACAGACTGTGGCCACAGTCATTAGTATCACTTACACTGTGATAACTCTGTAAAGTTTGATAACTATAGCCAACATGAAGTACTGATCTACCAGACAGCGAAGGTCTGTTGCTGTAAAATACCTGACTGCACTGACTTGAACAAGAATGTGTTTATTGCTTCTGAAACAAACTTTTACAAATTTGTAAAACTGGTAAATATTTAGATTTAGACAAACCAAACTTTGATGTTTGGAGTTTAACAGTTTTGTTAACACTTATCTGTCCGTAAATACTGGAAATTTGGTATTACAGGTAACAGACTCGTCAGTTGATGCACTTCCAGTTATTTCTCAATCGTATGCTAGTTGAACCTCTAGATTTTTCAGAGGGCAGCATGTGAGCTACACAAAATAATAAACTTAACACAACTAACTGAACTAATTCTGCCTCTACTTTCCCTGTGATTAGCACCAAACTACCTGGTTCTTTGCAACTTTTAAACTTTGGAGAAGTCATTAGGAAACAGTGGATCTGTAAAATAAAATGTTACTAAAGTTAATTTTATCCAATGAAAAAGCTTGATATGAAGTTAAATGATTTAAGTAAAGTGGGCATAATGACAGCAGTAGTGTTAACCTAAACTCAGATTTTACTGAGAAGAAATACTTAACAATGCAAATTTAATAACATTAGAATGATTGGAGGAATGTGTAGATTAACCACAGAAAAACCTAATATATCTAATTACAAAATAAACAAAATGATAAATTTGTCAATATTTTGAAAATTAGTTTCACAGTAAATTCAGATATAGTATCTTTCCACTGAATGTTGAAAATATAAAAACAAACAGCTGTGTGTAGTTGTATATAAAGACCTCATTCTTCTGCTTGTGTTGGGGAAGAAAGGCCCAAGGACAAACTGTATTGAAGGCCACAGTCTTTAGCATAACACCAAACTAATGATGTTTTTCACTTTTTGTTGTAGCCCCTTGTTAGCTGCAGAGAGAGGGAACAGCCATGAGTCTGCTGTGATAATGGTGAGTTATAGCGGCTGTACCCATAGCGTTTCTCTGCTGGTTCCACATGAATGTTCCCAGGGGGAAACTCTGGGAGTTCACAGCCCACTGATAATTACCTTTTAGCACAGAAATGAGCAAAGAGTGACTTTCTCTCTGTCATTGTTAGTGCACAGCAAGAACAACACAGACCACAATTCTTCTCATGAATTTATACAATAATCATCTCTCAAATTCACTCATTAGATTAATATGTTAATGTAATGTAAATAATCTGCACCAAAACTGTTAGTTGCACTGTCTTTCTGAGAAACCTGTCGTTACATTCAGATGGTTTTATGATGTTTATGAAGAGCTCTCAAAAATGCAGCACTGAGCAATGACAAATACCGCTAAATGTTTTTGCGGATATTATTTTTCTAGCTCTAGGGTAAACGTAAAGCTCTTTTGTGCTGTGTCCCTGTAATTCTCTACTTCTTTAGCACATACACATTAGAAATAAACATACAGTACTGTCAACCATATCTGCTTGTAGGATGCATATAAAATCTCTCCCTGTTGATTGATTCGAGGCTGAAGAGTGAGGGTGTGTCTGCAGTCTCTAAATTTAGAGATGAAATATGCATTTAAAAGCATGTACAACAATTTGACCCAGTGTGGGTATAAGGCTGAGCAATTTTGCGATAAACTTGTTAACTGACACACTGATGATGCACTGAAATTATGGCACTACCTGTTGTTGTGAGTGCCTTCTGATGGAATTAAAGAGGAATGTAAATTAACTCAAATCTAAGCCTATTCAAAAGCTCCAGCATTTTCTGAGAAATTCTACAGATATTCAGAATTACATAATGAAAACGACATGTAACTGCAAAATTAAATGTTTCTCGCATTAAAAACATCTCTCGCAATTGTCAGGTTTCTTTTAGTCATTTAGATCACATGTAGCATTTTTGTCATTTTTCCACGGCCAAGCATGCGGTTATTGTATGAATTATTGTCTTTTAGAATAAACTCTCAGGGTGAATCATTACATGTGGACAACATACAAACTGGGCTTCTGAAAAGCAACATTTCCTTCCTGTGATGAAATGTTCAGGTTGGGTGTTGCATGCATGCCTGACGGTGACAGTGCACATGCCGGACAAAAACGTCAATTTCCACTTAGCTTTTAAATTAAATGGGAGAAGCTGGTTTGATTGGCCGTAATCAATGCATCCACTGATAATTTAGTCATCCTAATCTCACCCATTTCTACAGCTTTGCCACAGGTGCTCAAACCCACCAAACACAATCACATCTATGCACAGAAATAGACAAGTGTTTGTTATTTAACACTTAAACACTGTGACACAGGCTGTCACTTTTATCTATGGCTGACTATGAATGTGTGCGCGTCAGCATCTGTGTCACTGTGAGGAGTAAAAAGGCTTTAAAAAGGAAATACCTGGGAGACAAGCAGTGGGTTATGTTGCAACACCTCATAATAGCTTCCTGTGCTTATCACTGTTGTATAAGCGAACAGGATCTAACTTGAGCTGTCTGCTCAGAATATATTGTATACTGGGTGATGTAAGGAGTGAGGTTCAAAAGTAATTGCAGGCTATACTGATGTCCTTGTTTTAAGACAGATTGTTGAATGAAAGCAGACTGAGATAATTATTAAAAACAATCATTTTTGTGCTATAATTTTAGTGACTCTAGTAATGCTAATAATTTTGAGGGTCAGAAGACAATATCTTTGCTGTTTGACATACTGTAAGACTGTATATTGCATTGTTTAAATATAATAAATATGCAGTTTTAACAAAGTAACAGGTTCATGAAGGCCGTCTACTGTGCACTTCTAGTATGAAAAAGCTGCAGTTTTCTTTCTGCAGGATCGCGGCAGAGCAGACAGAATCAGAGATCAAAGATGTGGTAACTACAACAGCATCCTGGAGCCCGAGTATGACGTGGTGGATGACCAGGAGGAAGTGCTGAATGTGCGCATACTTCCTGCGAGGCCCATAAACGAAGAAAGAGAGTATGCAGGTAGAGAAGAAAAGACTGATGCTGGTTTTTCATTGGCTCATCTAGTCCTTCATTCTTATTTCTCAAGTTTTCATGAGGGTTTAGTTACTTTAAATCCCATTTAAGTTTTGTTTCTCTTGAGTTTTTGTTACTTAAAAGTAAATTTACTACAGATATTTAGAAAAGGCATAAATAAGTGTATTCACCCTGTACATAAAAACATTGTCAACATACTAGTGTTTTTATCAGTGTTAAATGTTTTAAAATGTTGCTACATAATGTAACTCGTCAGGCTCGAAAGCGCAGCTAAGTGAATGACAGTAAACCACAAAGTTGATGCTTTGGTTGCTCAGTAGGCTGAGAAACTCAAAGAGGTAATGTTGTCTATCTGTAAGAATGAATATGACCTATGATGTGTGTCATCCCAGTCTAACTATAATTAATTTATTGCAAAATTAAAAAAACTTGTTTTAATGAGTTGACAAAAAATAATCTAGAAGAATTAACTGTAAGGCGCAAACTTGTCCAAACTTCAAGTTAAAGAGGTGTAGACACTCTAGTTGACACAATGAGGGTATGTTTCACTTCTCTACTCTGAAAAGCTCTGGAGAAGTGTGTGTGTGTGTGGGTGGGGTGGGGGGGATTAAAGCAGTGTGGATCTGAGAGAGAGGGTTCATGCTGAGTGAGCATGATCTGCCAGTGGGTCTCCAGAGCCATCTGTTGGCTGAGTCAGACTGCGGGACGTTACAATTATCCAGGAGCCGAAGGGGGAAGCATGTAGTGTGAATAGACTCCCTTTACTCTCCTGCACGGATGTGGCCCACAGCCAGGGGCCTCACAGCTGCACGTCTACAACTTTATACTGAATGTGGCTTTTAAATTTGTTCACACTTGGAGTGTTCTCCCTCTGTAATCAATACAGTCTGGTGCTGCGGTGCACTGCTGGGACTGGCAACGACCGAGTTATATGAATAATACAAACTCAAATGATGTTAAACTGTCAACTAACACTGAAACTACAATCATTACTGTCAATGATGAAAGTGTGGTGATCACAGTTTCTTCTGCTTTCCAGACAGGGATCTTCCAAGGTCATTATCAGCTCAGAGCCTTTCATCACTCGCCATTGTAAGGTTTCTGTTATGCTCTCTTTAAATGAATGTACCATTAGAGCTAAATCATGATAAATGTCTGCTTATATGTTCTGTGCTGTAGTCTGCTCTCCACTCCATCAGTAAAATCAGTAGCTTCTAAACACATTTTTTTCAAAAGGCTTTTGAATAACCTCTTTTAAATACTACTACTGATTATGTAATTTTTTTTGTTTCATTTAGTCCATGTAAAGCATTTTGTAATCCATAGTTTTGATCAATGATACATAAATAACCTTTGTTGTTATTTTTTATCAGGGCAACTCGAACATCCTCCCTAGATGTCCACCCAGAGAAATCCCACATATTACAGGTACAGTAATTATTTTTGTGGTAAACATATTCTTTGGAAGTAGTTGAGGAATGTAACTTTTAAAAAAAGTAACTAATTTTTCTTCACATGATTGAAAAACTACATATGTACACAATACAACACACAGTTGTTGAATTCAATACACTCAGGTTTTGCTGCTATAGCCTTTCTTCGCCTGGTACCATTAGCATATGGTGGCTAATATTAGCTAATATTAGCAAACTTTAGAGAGATATTACTGTGTAACAGACATTGTCTTCATTCAGTTAACTGACTTTATAACTTTTCTCTACTTGGCCACATGAAATGTTACAGAGAGTGACTTTAAACCTGCATTATTCAAGATTTAACCTTAAATTAACCTGTTTGTTCAAACGTTAGCCAAAACAATCTCGTGATATGGGGGTAGCATAGACTGTATATAAAAATTAGCAAGTTATCTTGGTTAGCAAGGTGCATTCATAATTCACGTTAGCTGTGATATTAACCGGGATGCTTGTTTTGGCTAGCAAAAAACAGGCTTAAAACAAAACGTACTTACCAAAAGTCCTTAGTCCTAGTCCAAGTCCTTAGAGTGTTTGTTAGTACAACTGAACACCAAAGATATTTTCCAGCAAACAAAATGTTGGAATTAACTTTGATGAACTGAAAAGACATCGACACATCCCTCTGTCCTCTATCGTCATTGACTGATTAACGTATGGCATAGTAGCTGTCAACCACGCGGTAGCCACGCCCTAAAACATACCCTGCTTTATCGTATATTTTCCTCTAACTGCGACCATAATTTACTAAATGAACGTCATGCTGTATTGAAGAAGACTTGCTTCTAGCGATTGAGACCATAAAGTCATCAGGAAATTGTTCACAGAGGTAGTAAATCAAGTGAGAAGGAGGGCCATTTTCTCATAGACTTTTATACAAACGGGCTTCTCTTTGCAACCAATGGGGTCGCCCCCTGCTGGCCATTAGATAGAATGCAAGGTTTAATACACCCGCATCGGATTCAGACCCGGATGCCACGACCATTTTTTTTTGGGTGGTATCCAGAAAGGAAAAGAATTAACACCAGAATGAAAAAGATATTTTATAATAATTTATTATTAATTTCTGAACATAACTGAGATTTTAAAATGAAAATCATCACAATGGATAATTTAAGGGTTAGGGTTAGTTGATAGTTTAATAAAAAGTATATTTCCTCCCTCTGCTGAAACCTAATATTATACTTCAGTATCATACTTAAGTAAATGTGCACAACAAAGTTATTTTTCTGCATTCTGTTTTTAAACCACAGGACCTGCTGTAAATAGAGATCTGAAGCCTGGCAGAAGAAAGACCAGATTAGGTAACACAAATGAGCAGAATTTACTGAAAACACCTGATTTGTCTGGGCCACAGTGACATCCCAAATATTCACATGTTGCTTTTACAGTTAAGAGGCCTGCACCTGCGCTGCCAGTCGACCAGGTAAACACGTGTGCTATGTACATCATGATGTACTATTAGCTGCATAAATTGTGTTGTATTGTTACTCAATAAACAGGTGATCACTTTTTTCTCTTTTTTTCTCAGCACTCACAAAGGTAATTTATTCAACTACTTCAAGGCCTTCTTCATTGGTGAGTTGTGAATTGACTTACAGCTTAAGCCTGTGCTCTTCCAGGCGCTCTCCATCACCTCCGCTGTCTACCCAGGAGTTAGTGAATCACTTTGCTGGATTGTCTCTACACAAACCCTGCATGAGAGAGTGAGTGCTGCCCTATCTTCCCATTCAGGCTAGGAAACAAGTAGAGAGACTATCACTTTTACCAGTGAGCCTCTACACCTGTGGTTCTTGTGTTTTGCTATGTGGCCCTCTCCCCCATGTGAGTGAAAGCAGGCCCTCTTAGTTTACAGTTTGCACAGTGAAGCAGTAACACCACCTGCTGGTTAGAAAGATAATCACAGAAAAGCCTGGAGGACATCTTTAATGAAGCATTTTGTGTTCACGTGTATTTTTTCATTTTAGTGGACAACTGAGGGCAGCTAAAAAAGTGAGTAGTCACACACGCAGCATCATTTCAATCATGCTATTTAGTTTTATGCATTCAATCAGCACATTCAGCCATGCTGATTTAATATGTTTCATTCTACACAATTAAACTTCTACTGAACTTATACTTAACCTGACTTAACAGGATTCCTTTAACTGTCTCATCATATTGTGTTGTCTTTTCATTACTTTCAACAGGGAGAATTCAGTTCACATGCCATAGGTGAGAGCTAAATAACTGTGAATGTAACATTTTGATGAAAAGCATCTTTGACAACAGTAATCACACAGAATGTGTTTGTAGGTCCACAGAGTGCAGAAAGTATCTCAGCCCATTCCAATCAAAGACATTCTTTGGATTTGGAGACTCATACTTTACAAATAAGGTGAGACTTTCATTCCTCAGGCTTTTCAAGACAGTAATGTCATGTTATGCCATGTCTGACTTTTACATGTGCTCTTTCTTTAGGGCACAACAAAATCTAGGTAAGTAATGTTACAGATCATCAGTGTCATTATACAGCAGTTGATGAAAAAAGTCAACATTAACATCTTCTTAAAGAAAGGGTGCCTTCAAAACGTCATCACCATGAGTGGCCTCAGACTAAAGAAGACTTTGACCAACATGACTTTGTTCCAAAGGAAAAACCCCAACAGGTAAACATACTGCTACTTAATAAACAATATTAGGTCAAATTATGAAAAGCGTAACTTTGATTATAGCTGTGAAATCACTGATCTGTGAACTCCACCGGCAGACCTCTTGTGAAGAGGACTGGTACGTTGGGGCTTGTACTAGGGCAGATGCTGAGCACGCCTTACACCTGGTGAACAGGGTATGTCTATATGAAATAAACTGAAAATTTACCTGAATATGTTTAAAGATTTAAGAACTATTTTGACATTTGGGGAAATATGCTTATTTGCTTTCTTGCTGAAAGTTGGATGAGAAGGCCATTACCACTCTCGTATCTGTAACTGGACTCTGCCAATCAGAACCTGTAAGGGTCACTAATTAACATGTTATATCTGTACAAAAACCAAAGGTTGTATTCTTATAGAGGATTGTGTAGGTCTTACCCTAATGCTCTCAGTATTCAATTACTTAGAATATGTACAGTCCATTCTGAGAGTTTGATTGTGCTGCCCTAGGTATAACCACATATAAATAAAACCCCCACCCCTACTGGCTAGCTACTTTCTTCATCCAACTGGAAAGTGTACAGTATGTACCTGTGGAAAAGCCTGAAAAAAGCTGAGTGCCGGATATTCCAAAGGAAGCTGGCATATCACAAATCTACGATGAGCTTGGATAATTCTCCCTGAAGCTTTGAAGCTCCAAAAATGGTATCTGGCACAGCCTTAGTGATGTGAGGGACGGCTTCCTGGTACTGGGCACAAAGACTAACTCTCAGCACGAAAACCAATAAGCATATTTCCCAAATGTCAAACAATCCCTTTAAAGGAATCTCTTTTTTGTAATTTCTGACATTAGGATGGGGCGTTTTTAGTCCGAGACTGCTCTGTCAACAGCAACAGCGAACCCTTGGTATTGGCTGTGTATCATGAGAAGAAAGTTTACAATGTAAAGATTCGGTTCATGCAGAGCACCAGCAAGTATGCCCTGGGAACGGGACAGCGATCAAAAGACGTGAGTGAAGCTGATTCAACAGGCACTCTCTCCTGGTGTTGTGTGTACTGTAGCTAACGTCTTGTTTCTCCTCAGATGTTTGACTCTGTGGCAGACATCATCAAGTTTCACACCATATTCCCCATAATACTTGTCAGTGGGAGAAATATATCCGCAAGCAAGTACCCAGAAAATTGTGTGCTGACATGTCCGGTAACGAGGAGGGATGTGGACCAGCTCCTAGAGTAACATATGCACCATTCAAGCAAAGACAATCTGTTGAATCACATCTGGCTAATCACATACACTTATGTAGCTACGTATTCAAAACATCCATTAAAGTTCATCATGAGCATATTAGATAAAAGCTGACTGTGTGTACAAGTTGTGAAAGTATTTGCTTGCGCCAATAAAAAAAAGTATCATTCCTTGATATTATTATTAATTAATCTGTATTTTTTTGATGAATCGTTAAATGTCAGAATATAGTAATCACAATTTCTTATAGCTTCTTCTTATAGCTGATGACTTCATGTTGCTTTTTTTTTTGATGGACCAAAAGCCAAATATAATAATTTTACCATAATGAAAAACAAAGAAAAATAGAAGACTCACATGAGAAGGGAACAGAGAATATTTGTCACGTTTGCTTTCTAAATATTTTGATCAATTTCCAAAATAGTTGACAAATTAACATTCTGTCATCTGACTGATTGATAGACTAGCCATTTCAACCCAAATGTATATCGTTAAAACATGAGGCTGAATTACCAACAGAGCAAAGTGAGGCCCAAAAGCTCCAGATTTATCCAACTCCACTTCACTTGTTTTTGCAGTTTGATTAGTTAGAAATTTGTGGTGTCACTTGCACTGCAAGTACCTTATCAACTAATTCCTCATCTGGAATGTAGCATGGTTTATGACAAAGGCCTGGTTCAAATATAAAGAGAAATAGGGAGGAGAGCACTAGTTTGGGCATGCAGGTCTGTAAGAGTCCAATCTCTCATCAGCGTTCTTTTCATGTTGCTTTTCTTGATAAAAGTAAGTCAAATATCAAATATAAAGATGAAGTCCTTGTATGTATAGAATGAACCCATTTTCATTCTGGAGATTTTGATCATCTATTCCTACATTTACCTTTGTGCATTTGAGTTGGTCCTCTAGACCTGACCTTTTTCTCCTTTGAAGTGCTGATAGCTTCAGAGTTAGAGGAGACTCCTCTTGTCTCTGTTTTCTGCTTGTAACAGAGAATTGCTACAGTGTTGTGTTACGACTTCTTCCACCACTGCTTGTGACAGTTACTATAATAAGATTTTACCTTGACCATAATCGCAATATAATCTAAATGAAACTGTGGGATCTTTTGTCTGTTCGTTTTAACAATCTATTGGTTAACTGGGTGTTGCAGAAGCACAGGTGCCTTGTTTTTCCAGTCTACTGACAAAGACAAAACGCCTTTTTGACATGTCACAGTTGGAAAAACACAGGTGTAAATAATGAAACTGATTAACGATGGCTGAGTTCCTCTTAGCTGTTCCTGGTTCTTCGTTTTGTGGATGTTGGTTTACTGTCAGTTTATTGGGTCACTTGAACACAGTGGACCCATACTTAATATCATTTAATATCATTATAACCAGGTGTAGTAATGTTTTAGGTTTCAGTTGCTTTCAGTGTTAAAAAACCCATTACCCTGCTATGAGAAATGCTTTGCTATAATATTTTATATGATGCAGTTATGCTGAACAAAATGGATAAAGCCGCATAAATTGTGATCATATTTACTTTGTTTTAATAGAAAAAGGAGGTGCTACACAATTGTTTTTTATAAAAGCATGGGGACACGATGATGACAAACACTGTGAATGTAGTAAAACCAAAAACTGTTTTAACTGGAACATGAGTAAGTCTCACACAAAGGAGGAGTGAAAGAGAGGCAAAGTAAAAAAACAAAACAAAAAAATCTAATAATTATATATAACAAAGACTGCAGCAGCTTCAGACACTGCAATGTAAGAAAATTAAAGCACAACATAACTGCTGCTGCAGAAGAGGCAGTGGAATGTTTGCCATTCCCTACCGAGTATGAACACCAGTCATCACGTTTTATATTCATATGTATATACACAATAAAATCTGTGGGTGACAAAAAAGTATATACACAATAAAAACTGTGGGCAACCAAAACCTATAAATTTAATCATAGGTCTAGCACCTCATACATTATGATTACATTATAAACTTGAACACACAGGTGTCTTAATGCTGCTGTTGAGAAGAGAAACAGATCTGCAGATCAGGATAAAAGATTGCTTATATCCTATGGACGGTTTTTGAAAAATGTACAACAGGTTTTGAGAGCCCAGGAATCACCACAGCCGCTAAATATCTACATGGCGGTAAAATGAAATGAAATAAAAATGTTAAAAAAAAAAAGTACATGGCTTTCTTTCTGTTACAGTAATAAACCAGTTTTGGTTGCTCCATTTCTGCTGACGTTTTTTTCTGAAATGTGGCTAAAAAGCAAACAGTACTGCACAAAGAATAGGACAGGTTAACACTGGACAGAACAATTAAATTTGTAAAAAATCACAATGATTCTTTAAGACTTTACTTTTGCCCTTTAAGCCTTCTGGCAGTTTTAAGTAGAAAGTAGCCATTAACAAGCTCACCTCTCTCATCCAGCTGTACTTGGGACTTAAAGGCTCTTGCTTTGGTGCATCCAGGCACTCCAAGCCTAGTGGTAAAGTCAAAAACATTCAAGTTTATCATCAGGAATGGCCAGAAAACTACTGGTGGGAAACGGGGGGATATTCCATTAATACCCAAACTTACAGTAAAACTGTGACATTTCACTTCACACAACACATGCTGGTCAACTGGCAAACTTCCATCTCTGGCACTCAATATCACAACGAGAACAAACAGTGGTGTTTATGCTTAGCTTTCATTATTTATGCCTTGCAGTGGCTTCTTAATTGGTCATTTGATGGATTTTACCACTGATTGATGACCATCTGAAAAATACGACATGATTGCTAATACTTAACAAATAAAAGAGTTTGCAAAGAGTGCCTGAATGCACCACCCAACAAGTGACCATGAGGGGCATCTATACAAGTGTACTGAGTGCTGCACACAAAACACTGACTGTGATCTCTAAGAAAGCCACGTTTCTTGGACCAAAGTTGGAAAAGCCTTTGAAATGGAACAATGTGCCCCCAGTTGTTGACCAGTTACAAGGTTATCATCATTTAGATGCTGACTTTTTGGGTTCAGCTCTTGAATTGGGACATAGCTTTTAGTGTCAAATGAAGAAACAGGGGCAATGATGTCAAAGAGGAAGAAAAAAAAATTACAGGCTTGTAAGTGCTCCATATCTGTATATGTTATCTTATGCTGATATATGACTGTAAAGGGAGTTTTTGTTTTCCTTGCCTTGGACTGTTGTGTTAACATGAAAATTAAAAACAGAAAAATGGGGGTTAATACTTGAATAAAAGCTTAATTAGTGTATATTTTTGTGTGTTCCTTATGATACTTTGCCCACAAGATATCACAGAAACATCACAAACATTTCATCATTACTTAATGCCACCCAATGATTTTTCCATCATGAAAATTGGCTAAATCCATTTGTTTATTTCTTAAATGGCAGAGTTTTTAATCTGAATATCTCTGATAAATTCAGGTGTGCTGCATGTACTGCAGCTTCTTGTGGTTGCATCTTGATGAACCATGAAACATGATGCAAACAAAAAATAAATATAGACGTTATCCTTTTAAATAAACAGCATGCGTTAATGCTTTAACTCTGACAGATCTACTGCTTTCTCAAACTTCTGAAACAGTTCTTAACATCTGTGTATTACTGACTGCAATCTACTACAGTAGATGGTCCATATTCCATGACCCAAAGCAGTCAAAACTGCATTGCACTTGAATAATCCATATCCCATGTCTATATAGACAAACATACAACTTAATGTTCTGTGATAAATCGTAAAGAAAATAATTGCCTCAACATTCTGTCAGTTTTTGACGTCAGCATCATCCCATTGTAATACTAGTTATCTCCTCATAAATGTACACTTCTGTCCATTGACACATTGTCCGATAAATTCATGGGCAGACTCTAACAGTGCATCCCATCACCTCATATTTCTGCCCCATCACTTTGCTCAGCCTCATTTTTAAGATTTGGCATTTTGGAACCACCTCGGAGGCTCCTGTGTCAGCAACAGTGTCTGCTCTCGCTCCCTGTACGGGGGCCCGGGGCTTTGGGTGATTGAGTACCACTACAGGCTGGTACGGGCCTGGCCGTTTCACCAGCTGGTCCACCTTCAGCGGCATCGGGTAAATAACCGTGCAATCAGTCACACTGCCCACGGGTAAATGAGTCTTATATTTAGATATTCTAAGTTTCAATCCTTTCTTGTTCTTTTTCCACACGCCTACTTGTACCCTTTTCAGGGAGACGGTGAGGAACTTTGATGAGATGTCGTGCTCACTTTTTGCCATTTGCTGTAGAGGATCTGCAGCCACAGATGTGTCTATGTGTGTAGCAATTTTAGAAACAGACCCCTGATCTGCTGAAGACTCTGAAGCAGGAGTTTGACTACATTCAATATTATCCATTGACATAGCGCGATTCTTTTCCTCCTTGACCTGGATGTGGTTGTTGATCAGTGCAGATGAGTGCTGGATTCCCTTATTACGCTCTTCTACTTTTACAGAGTCACTGGTCCGCTCTGTCAATAAAGGGTCGCAGGTGAAGGATCCATCTTGTTTGGCCATCTGAGCACAGTACCTCGATGGTAGCACCTCCTTCACCTGCTCTGTGCCATTTGTAATCTTAATGTGATCTTGAGGTGCGCTGGCAGAACTGTTACTTTTATTCATCACTATGCCACGCAGAGCCATTACCAGTGGCTGAATGGAGCCTTGGCCCTCCTCTGGTTGTTGACTCAATGAAAACACTGAGGAAATGACTGGAAACCCCTCAGGTTCAGGCATGTCCCCTTCTCCTGCTCTCTCATTTGATCTGGCTTCCCGGGTCCAAGCTGAGATCTTTGAATTGGACGGATTAGAAAGTACAGGGGTTTTGACTGACGAGGGCTCATTTAGAGTCCTGTTTGCTGCTGGAAAAGACTGATTTGCAACAGCATTATCCTTACAGGCCAAAATCGCTAGAGGTCTCATTTGGGCAGCTGCAGGTATGGGAACACTCAAGGAGAGAGAGGCTGATTTCAGACTTTGCTGGTTCAAACCCAGTGCCTCTTTCATTATTTTTGAAGCAGCGTTGTTCCTGTGGCAGATCTCCCCTGGTTCCAGCTTCACGGCTGCAGACACATCTCGAGGAATGCTTTTTGAATCACTCGCTCTCTGGGCTGGGATACTCTTGGAATGCGCTGGAATTAAAATCTTCCTCTCCTCCACAGCTCTCTGAGAAACACTTGCTCTCATGCTGTCTAGAAGCAGGGTGCTAGTCAACCTGTTGGCAACACTGGTGGAGATAGTGGGATTAGTGATGCTCAGATTTACAGGTTCTCTTTGTGTAACTCTGATCCCACTATTTCCCTCTCTTACAGGATTGAGGATACTTTTAGGAATCTTGTTTGGAATGACTGTGTTACACTCCAAGTTGATTATTTCTTGTGATGTTCTTTTGAATCCACTCTTTTCTTTGCTTATTTGGTTTGGGAGGTTTTTGGAAACACTGATTGGGACAACAGCAGGACACTCCATGTTCACCGTCTTTGTTTCACAATGTTTCCTGTTAACTGTGCACATCCCCATACTCACAGACTTCACTGTGTTCGGATGATTTAGTGTGGGTGATAATGGCTTTCCCAGTGCAGTGTTTTGAGAGACTGCGGTCCTTGAGTCTTTTATCACAGACTCGTTCTCTTGTTGAGAGACGAGCCTCAGTTTGAGCTCCTTTGTCCCGTTAACAGTTTTCACCTCAACAAGTTCAACCAAGCAACCAGCAGGGATTGTTATTTCCTCTGGAAGAGAAACCGTTAGAGCCCTGTTGTGCTGAATGAGTCCATTCAAAGGGGAAAGACGTTCTGTATTTCCATTAGGGGCATGTGAAACATTTGTGTCCAGTGTTTTCCCTCTCTGTTCGTCCTTACTCAGTCTGACTGCAGGTGCACTCGGGGTGGGTACCGTCACCCGAACAACCGGTCGAAGTGATGATAGATCAGCAGTGGGCACACTTGGTAAGGCACTGTTGACAGGCACATGAGAAAGTTTAGTCATGCCAGGTTTAGCAGGTCCTTGACTGATGCTTTTACTATGCAGACGCTCAATGTGCTTCACAAGGCACAGCCTCCTCATATAGCCCTGTCCACAGTGAGGACATTTGAATGGATACTTTGCAGTGTGTTGCTTCAGGTGTGCATTTAACTCCGCCTCGCTGAATGAGACATTGTTGCAGTAAAAGCAGTAAAACCTTGTCCCCGTGTGCTCGATCATATGCTTATTGAACACTGCAGCGTCTGTAGATGCAAATCCACATTTCTCACAATACATCACATTTGAAGTGCTTAACACACGATCCAAGACCAAACTCTGATGCCCGCCGTTCACAGACGACGGCATGCTTTGATAGCTGACAGGTTTCATGTTGAGCAGTGAGGTCTACTGGTCATCTGGCAGCAGGGTCCCACAAATTCACAGGCTGCAATTACACGGTGAAGTAAACATCCATCTCCACCTGACGTCCGGGGTTTATTCGTCAGGGGAGCGAAGGCCGATGAAACCGGGAAGTGACAAACGAGGCGTCTTGCCTCCTGTGAGAAGTAGATGAGAAAAGGAAAAACGCTTTAAGAATCAAGTCTGTGAATGAACCTTACAGTGAACCGTGCTGACATTAAGACAAGGCCCATAAAGCCCCTCCCCCCTCACAACACAGCTCATGCAGTATTTTCTGCCCCTGCTGCAGTTTCATCGACAGCAGCGGGTTGTAAGCTAACCAAAATGTACATAGCGGTTAACTAAACTTAATGTAGTAATCTCTATTTACATTTTTCTGCCGCTGTCTTCCTTTGTATACAAGGAAAAGGCCGTACCTAACCATAACTGGGGTGGTCGCAAAAACGACGGCCCGTATTTCAACTGTTTATGTTTGCAACAGAGTCAAATCCCAAACACATACCTGCTTGAAGTGTTGTGTAAGAGCGTTGTTTGATCTGTTTTATATTTTTCAAGTGAATAAATTGATAAAAATCGCTTCTTTGGACGTGACACTGACGCTTGTTAACAGTGCCAACCGAGCCGCTTTTTGCTTTTTGCATTAGCTGGTCGTTAGCTAGCTACAACAATTCCGGAAAATAACTGCCCCTGCCTTCAAAATAAGAGTATGGAATTAAAATAAAACTACTAAAATAAGTTGCATCCTCTTAATTTACTGATAATATAAGTATACATAGAGTTTTTCTCCTTCGTTTTAGGGTGTTGTTTACCATAAGATAATATTATGGTACATGTTATAATGAGAGTGAAGTATAATTTTGAAAGTTATAGCCGGAAGTTTAAGATTGTGTTTTCTTTTTCCTTGACAGCCTGTGGACTGAGTGCAGCGTAAGTGCTATTCTTGAACAAATACAACGCAAACTTCTTATATTTCCTGCCTTTGTTTGCGCTAACTGCCTAAATCTGCTACAAAAACCACGTAAAGCTTTTGATTGGACATCTACGTTATTCACGCCCTCAAATATGACAACTTCCACCGTAACAATATTAATTAAAAAAATTCTTCGGTGCTGTTTTCTTACAGAGGCGCCAAAGGCAATATTTGTAGTAATTGTGGAGACAGACTGGGGGTCGTTTCATCGCACCAGTTGGTATAAATGTGTCTGTATAGCTGTGACTTCACGCAGTGACACAGGAAGTGGTTAAAAGCTTTTGTATTTGATGTGATAAAGTCAAACCACTTGCTTTCACAGGCTGTGAGAGACCAGAGAGGGGGAGATAATCAACGGCTCGCCGTGGATGCATCTAATTAAAATGCCCTTAAATAAGTAAAACATGCTGTTTATAAGAGTTTGCAGACTGCTTCCTACTGTGTCAGTGTCCCTGGCATTACCAAGGTGAGTAATACAGCATGTTTATGACAATTACAGGGCCATACGAACAATATTCACAGTTTAAATATTGTTATGATGCTTTCTTTATTGAAATAATATATTTTAAAATCTAGAGGCCTCGGTGCTTGGAGATTTTGTTTGGATTTCCATCTGTTTGTGAAGCCTCCCCAGTGTAGCTCATGTGAGGATCACCATGACTATTGTGAAAACTGTTTCTGGGATTTACACACCATTGTTGCAATTCATAATGACACAGCAGCGGCTTTCACTTGACCCTCCCATTCCCCACTCGTTCGACACATACACGCCTGCGAGCTTCCTGGTTATGGCAGTTTTAATCCAGGGAACCCGGACTCAAGCTGCCCGCTGCTTTGTCCTCGGAAAGCAACTTTTCTCGTCTTTTCTCAGACACCGAGTTATCCGCCGCAGCATGGCCTCGGACCCGGCAGCAACAGAGACCACCCGCTTTGACTTTCTGGTGATCGGTGGCGGTTCCGGAGGTCTGGCCGGGGCTCGGAGGGCGTCGGAGCTCGGAGCAGCCACCGCCGTGATCGAGAGTCACAAACTCGGAGGTACCTGCGTGAGTAAAAATTAAAAAAAGAAGAAAAAACCCAACAGCTCTGCTGTCCACCACTTAACTACAGTCATTCTGCTGTCGCCTCTCCAGCTTTCACACACATGTTAGTTGCCAGGTTCACTGCGAAGCCTCCGGACTCCTTTTGTGGAATTTTTTTGTGTAAACATTGTGGATTTGTTAGAAAGTTTCAAGCATCCCAGCTGATAAGCACCCACTCCCAACCCCGACACACTGAAGCCAACATTCAGTGTATAACCTAGTGCAGTCTTAACTTTTAGAGTAAACTCAACTCAGCATGGTCCCTTCACTGATTCCTTTATTAAACAAAAATAGACTTTTAATTTGGAATGCACATGTATTGTAGGAGTTTATATTTTTGTGTCCACCCACTCCATTCACATTTCAGTTCATCTAACAGATTGAGTGTCAATGAAAAGGGAAATTGTGTCAGATCACCTGTTTATTGCGCAAAGCTGAGGCAGATTGTGAGATTCAGTTCCCAATTTTGGTAATAAATGAGGAAAAAAGCGAATGTAATATCATTTTGTGTGCTTGAAACATACAAAAAAGGATTCAGCAGTGATCAAATCAAATTGATTCATCTCTTTATTTGCAGTGAACCTTTTCTTTCCTCTAAAAAATAGGTGTGGTTGTTTGTTTAATGATGCACGCTGACTCTGGGTTGTACTTTACCTTGAGCTTTTTATTTAACTCCACAGCACATATTAATTAAAATACTGTGCAAATAATGTTTAGACTTTTCTTTTCTTCTCTTTTCTTTTCTTTTCTTTTCTTTTCTTTTCTTTTCTTTTTCATGAAGCTTACACGGAACTAATTTGCTCTGTTTCATTGTTTTTCAGGTGAATGTTGGCTGTGTCCCTAAGAAGGTACAATTGTTAACTCAGAGACATAATCATTTTTTAATATGCATTAAAATTCACTAGATGTCAAATCCAGTACCTTTACCTCTCTTCACAGGTTATGTGGAACGCAGCAGTTCATGCTGAGTATCTCCATGATCACAATGACTATGGCTTTGACGTTGGAAATGTTCGTTTCAGTTGGGAGTAAGTTACACTATCTTTTGGTGTATCTGTTGGTGTCTTTTTTTCACTTTTTTCTCTTGTGCAACCACAGTGAGTTCTTTTGAAACCTGCTGGTTGGTTGTTCCTGGAACAAAGCGGTATCCATTTCACGGCGTGACTTCCCAGTCTTACATGTCTTTTGTTGCCTCACTTTAGCCTACCTCTCCATCTTTGTGAGGAACTTAGTTTAGTCAAGGTGACTGGTTGAGATAAGCCTCTGGAAGGAGTGGCCACCCACAGCAGCAGGAAACATTAGTCAGTGATTCAAAACACAAACATACGACAGGGCATGGCAGCCATTTCAGGTGCACTACTGGTTAGAAGTTTCAGAAGACCTCCATTTTTCCAGCTGTTAATGAATTTACACAGTGTAATGTCACAGTGTACTCTGATAAATAAATGTTAAAGATAAAAAAATCATAATTATGGGATCTCAAATACTAAATTTCTGACTTATTCAGCAGCTGAACATGCACGTAGTTTCTTCCATCATGTGAGACCATGTGAATATTTTGGGTCAGTAACTTGCTGTCTGCCAGTTTGTCTTCCTCTGTTACTTTTCTTTTTCTAACCATTCTGACAGCAATATACAGGACTGCTTCCTGCAATACAGTATGTCCTAATAATGCATCAGAGGTAGTTTGTTCCCACACTACCTTTGTACAGGGTTGGGGCACCCATAGGAATTGTTTGCATTAACTTTCAACGCTTCATTTACTTCCGTTACTACAGGAGAACCATGAGTCAACCAACTTCTTGATCCCCGAAAAAGGCCTGTTTTCAATAAGATTTACATGATTTTTCAGTTTTTGGTGATCAAGATTGTGTGTGTACAATACAAAAAAAAGTAAATACACAGGAGGTGGAAACAGTTTTGCAGAACACCATTTGTAATTTAACAGTGTAACCATGCAACAAGTACCACCTGTTTGAAGCTGCCATTGCTAAAGTATGTCAGAAATGCTTTTAATCTAACTCTGTGTTGTCATTTTTGAGGCTGTGACTTTATATTGGATTTGTATTTTATTGTCAGGTGTTCCTGTTATTTTGTCAATCTCCCATTTATTGCAGCTCCTATTAAGTGAAAAATACAATACTATCAAAATAAAATGTTGTTCTGTTCAAACGAACAAAATAAGACCGTGATACTGTCTCATCCAGCTCTAATATACTAAGGATAATGTGCTGTTTGGCAGGGAGTGTGTTTATTCAGACATCTGCAATTAACTACGGAAGTATGGTAACACAAGTATTCATGATGATGCTGGATCTTGTTTACAAATGCAGGACATGCTTTGGCTGCCTGTATAATTTCTCCAACAGACCGCCACAGACTTGCAAACCGAGGATTTTGAGTTTTCACTGGAGCAGGCAGGAAATTCTGGTCAGGAGAGCTGAAAGTGTAGAACTCTTCAGGCCTTGCCTAATATAGTTTATGTGTGTTACCTGTTGTAGCTTTGCACAGGCTAAAACTGGCCAATGAATTATGCACCAGTGTGATCAGATGTGGGCTTGTTTGCTGAAAAACTAAAAATACTGCAGGGATGTATCTGTGTTGTGGAACTTTTATTTAAGTATATGTTGTATTTTTAAATTTGGATTATTTTTTTTTCTCCTTTCTTTCCACCATAAGAAGCACATGCAACCTTTGGACACAGTTCAGGGACAAACCTTGAGTAAATACAGGAGGAAAAAAATCCTATGTTTGTTTGTGTTCACAGAACTCTTAAAGCCAAAAGGGATGCCTATGTTAGTCACCTAAATCGCATTTATCGCAACAATCTTGACAAGGTAATTTCAAGAAAATTATTGTTTGTATTATTTCAGTGTCTTGTTTAGTTTAGTTCCAATGCTAAAAGAAGATCTGACATGCTCCTTTACAGGCCAAAATCCAAACTATTCAAGGCCATGCCAGGTTCACAAATGACCCTGAGCCTACTGTGGAGGTTAATGGAAGAAAATACACAGCGCCTCACATCCTCATTGCCACTGGGGGGCAGCCTTCTGTTTTGAGTGATACTGAAGTTCCTGGTAAGACATAGTGTGCTCAGGTTTTACTTGGAAACACTAATCATCTTTGTGTTTTTGCCCTGTTGTTTTGTTTAAGCATTTGAACCAAGACTGCTTTTATAGAATTACGAAATTATACAAAATACTGTGTTTATCAATAATTTCAGGGGCAAGTCTTGGCATTACCAGTGATGGCTTTTTTGAGCTTGAAACTCTGCCAAAGTAAGCTTATTGTAAAATCTCTGTAGTGTTGATACTGTTAGAGAGATTCATGTCTGTAATCAAAGTGTTGTTTTCCCAACAGGCGCAGTGTAATTGTGGGTGCTGGTTATATTGCAGTGGAGATGGCAGGCATCCTTTCCACCCTCGGCTCCAAAACATCTCTCATTATCAGACAGACAGGAGTAAGAAACACACAAAAATCACAGCTCAAGCTAAACACTGAACTGAATGATTTTCTGTGGTGTGCAGCCAACAAACATACTTGTGCAACTCTCTTATTTCCTCTGTAGGTTCTGAGGAACTTTGACAGCTTCATAAGCACAAACTGCACCAAAGAGCTGCAGAACTCTGGCATAGACTTGTGGAAGAACACTCAGGTGAGGTCTGTGCGTAAAATGGACCAAGGTCTGGAGGTGACGCTCGTCACCAAAGACCCGGAGAAGAAGAACGACGAGGAGAAGATCAGCACCATTCAGGAGGTGGACTGTCTTCTCTGGGCCATCGGCAGGCAGCCAAACACCTCTGGACTGAACATTGGCGAGATGGTAACAGTCTGCTTGTGATGTTTGACTTTAAACTGGATGGTGAAATGTACACATGTAGCATCCATTGATCTAACAGATACAGACCGATACCTTCAGTTTATCACTGCTCACTGTCTGCAAAGGGAATTAGTTTTTGGCTCTGTGCAGTATTCCCTGTGCCAACCTCATCCTGGCGTCTTAATTGTCCTCACAGATTATAATCAGGTCTTAATTTCTTTCTTGAAGACACATTAATTTGTCTGAGTTTTGACCCAAGGCAGCATAATGGCTGCTATATGAAAGGACAGTAAGACAAAACTGGATAAAAGGTGTCAACACCTTTTATACAAATCAGACATTGGATAATCTTAAATCAATGATTAGTGATCATCTGGAATTGAGATTAGACAACTGTCACATAACAGTCTTTGTTGGCAAATGTGAAATGCTCAGAGTTGACAGGCAAAATAATAATGGATTAAAGGGGCAGTTAAGTCTGAGTGAAGTCCTCTTTCTTCTATTTCTGGTACGTCCATCTTACACACAGCAGAGAATGAGAGGAGACTTTTCTAGCTGATACCACATATTCAGACTTCTCTTTTTATTGTCTAACCTGTAACATGAAGGAGATTGTGAGTGACTTACAAAGCAGCAGTTTTAGAAAACACAGGGAGTTATCGGGGAAAAGTGATATGATCAGTTATTGGTGTTTTATGACCAGCATCACCTTGTCATCCCAGTTTGCTGACACATAAACACGTTGAACATTACCACACTTTTCAGTGAGGACATCTCTGTGCTCCGTCTATTCTGGTTTACATTAAAGGCTTTAAAGCCTGTAACACAGTCAGGATGATTCACTGTTTCCCTCCCCTATGTTTGTCTGTTACAAGAGAAACACTTCAGTCCTAAAATGTGATGTTTTAGCTAATTTAGAATAACTACATGACTGTTTTTCCTCTCTGTTTGCAGGGTGTGGATACAGATGAAAGAGGCCATATCATTGTAGATGAGTTTCAGAACACCAGTCGATCAGGGATCTACGCCGTAGGAGACGTTTGTGGCAAAGCTCTTCTCACACCTGGTAGGAAGTTGCTCTAATAACCCAAATCATGGAGTGAAAAAACACTGTTATGCATGGGTTTGTAGGAAGCAATTTTACACTGCATCAGTTGAGCTTTGAAATTTTAAGTTAAGTTTAAGGGTCCATGTTTGTTCTGTATTCAGGTGGTTTAAATCTGAACAGACCAAATGCAAAAAACCCATCAAAGGCAACTTTTTAATTGTGGATCATGTCCATTGAAATTAACTACTAGTCCTGTTTATTCAGACCATTTAGACCATGATATGACTACAAATTTCACCTTTGACAGTCACTAAAATTAAATCTTTATTGGTTTAAAAATGTATTCCGTAACCTGTATCTTTGAGTGACCACTAAAAGTGAGCAGTACTAGCTTCTAACCACCAATAAAAATGCAACATATGCAACAATAACTCCACTTTGTACTTTATTTTTCTGGTTTGAGTTGAACATTCAATCCTTAGTAGGCAGATGAAATATTTACCTAGGGCATTTATTGTTATTTAGAGTTTGACTCTGATCTTATGTTGTGTCGTGTGTCTGGGCAGTTGCCATTGCTGCAGGCAGAAAGCTGGCACACAGACTGTTTGAGGGCAAGAAGGACTCCAAGCTGGACTACTCCAGTATTCCCACAGTGGTGTTCAGTCACCCACCCATTGGTACAGTGGGCCTCACAGAAGGTGAGTACGCCCTCAACAAAAGATGTCTCTAGGTGGGTAGCAGCTTAACATTTTCCAGTATCTGTATAATGCACTGTGAAGCTGGTAATTGAAATACTGTATTACTTATGGTTTAAATAAGTAGGACACAAATTCATACGTTTAACATTTGTTCACGTTCGTGTCACAGACGAGGCCATTAAATCTAGAGGAAAGGAGAATGTGAAGATTTACAAGACTTCTTTCACCCCGATGTATCACGCCATCACAAGCAGGAAGAGTCAGTGCATCATGAAGCTGGTGTGTGTGGGCAAGGAGGAGAAGGTAGGAGTCGTCTGTCCTCCAGATAACAGCTACATGATGCAAGAAATCTGTTCATTTATTTTTCTGACAAATGTCTCAATTTTTTTAAAACTAGTAATTTAAATTGGTTTTGAATGTAATAATTATGTATCTATCAAAACTGCTGTGTTGTGTTACTGCTGGTATTTCATGTGCTACACATCAGTTAGACTGAAAACCTGCCTGAAACCTTCCTGTGTACGTGGTACTTAAATTAAACATTAAAGGAATAACACTGTATTGCAGATAATTAGAAACAGGTGTCAATAGGTTGGATTTTTTTGGGATACGTTTTGTTATTTAGTCAGAATTGTCAGAAAAGATGAGTCCGAGATGAAAAATCAAGTTTCCATCAAAATGTGTCAGATTCTGAGTATGGGGTGTGGAGTGTTGACATTAAAGAGGAATGTCTCTCCTTTAACCACTATTGTTTTCTCCACCCTCACATGGTATGTAAGTCACAGCTGAGGTCAACATGTTCACACCCAATCTCTGCATTTGTCGGAAGTCATTCTGGCAAATGTAGGAAGTCAGCTTACTGACGTAGATCTAGATGAGGCAGATGTAGGAAAAGTGTTAACACCAAAAATTAACTTTGCAACACTTAATTAAAATGCAGGAAACAACACTGCAGGCACTTAAAGGCTGTTCAAGACTGTTTGTACCTGAATTAAAGCTTTATGAGTTTGACAGTGTCCTTATTTTTGTACATACTAGCAGCTGCAGTGACTTTAAAATGCTGTCTTTTTTCCCTAGGTGGTGGGCCTGCACATGCAGGGTCTGGGCTGTGATGAGATGCTGCAGGGCTTTTCTGTGGCCATCAAAATGGGCGCTACCAAAGCAGACTTTGACAAGACTATTGCCATTCACCCCACCTCATCTGAGGAGTTTGTCACAATGCGCTAATGCAGACACAAACGCCCCCTACTTCCCTATACGACCAGCACCCCAGACAAGCATACAAGGACAGAGTCACCACTCCATACTACTCTCGCATCAGCTTGACGACTTGCTTTCTAAAGCTACCTACATACTTCCATTTTCTCTCATTTGACAGACCTTACTTGTGCCTAGTGTTTAACTCTTTTTTTCTTCTCATTTTTACCTAAACAGACCAAGACCGAGTTATGGTCTTCTTAAACTGTGCTGGATTCCATTTTAATGATTGTGAAATGGAAGTGATCAATCTGCAGGTATTGTTGTCAAGTGATTGCATGGGAAGTTGAAAGACCTCTCTCCTAGTGTATGTGTTTGATTTGTCAGTCATTTGTCAGATTAATTTTACAAACACTGCTGCTTCTTAAGGCACCTATTTACTACCAGTGCAAGGTCATAACATATCTATTGTACTGTTTTGAAGATTCAATAAACCTGCAGGTTTTTTCTTACGTGTTGTGATTCTTTTCTCTTCATCCTCTGACTAAGCTCTTTGTTGTTTTGTTTCGGTGGTGTGTTGGAACACCTGGGCAATGAATTTTCATACTCATAGGCTGTGCTCATGCCCAAGAGGCACTCCTCTGTCAAGCCACAATGTGTGATAACAACGTTGAACTTTAAGACAACTCTTGTTCCATTACTGGTGAGAGGTGATAAAAAAATAAATAGTGCCTTTTCAGTAGCACATACTATCATCAGTGATGGCTATCAATGCTGTTTACTTCTCAGATGTTTTAACTAGTTCAGTGACACACATTTTATATGTGAACTATTCAGATGTACTAGGTTTTCTTGTTTGTTTGTTTTTTGGAAAACTTGTACTTTTTACTTTTTACTTACTATTAGACAGTGATAGAAAATCAAATTCATTTTCTCTACACCTGACTCTAGAGTAACCTGTCATGCATGTATTACAATTTGAAGTCAAGAGACAACTTGTATACTGTAAGGATACTTTACATATTTTTGTATTCATATATCTTTATCTATTTTAGTCTACATATATAATTTTATAGGCTATGTATTTGAATACAGCCAGCAAAGACATTTTTTATATATTTACATTGTCTTTAAAGGCACCTATATCTTTATATTTAGACACATATCTGGTGATGACCTTGTTTGATACATAATATCGCGATAGGCGTTGTCATAACCCGAAACTAATTACGCTCTCACGAGAACGGCGTCAACGTCAGTCGTGTGTCACAGATCACGTGTCAGTGTTTGTAGCCGTTACTGTGTGTCCCGGCGTCAGTTTGATCATAGATTCTCGAAATGGATACAGATTATACAGAGCAAACATCGCCATAGAGAGGTATTGGCTATTCTGAATAACATAATCTAAATCTACCCACTAGTTGGATGCAGTTGTTTCTGAGTAAATTAAAATGTTAGACAGCAGTTGTTACTTGCGGCGGCTAACAGTATTAGCCTATGGTGCTAGCTAGCTGTCAGCGTTAGCCGGCAGAGGCATTAGTTGACCAACCGAGTGATTAGCAATGACAGCCATTTCAGCTAGAGACAAGTGTCAGCTGTGTTCAACATTGAAGTTAATTTGTAGCCATGTTAACCTTTCTGCTTGATGATACTGTCAGATGTGGAGAGGCGACGTCTCGGCGTTAATCTGTCTGAACGGGGTTAAATTGACAAGCGGACTGCTAACACAACAGTGACCGGCTGTCTGTGACTCTGCACAGCGAGTTCCTGCTCTTCAGTGCCGAGCCCCGCTACAGCGAGGATGTTCCCCAGCCTGGCCCACAGACCATGGCATGTCTTCTGCAGGGTGTCTTTGCAGCGCAGAGCGTCCCTATCACAACGGTCCCCGAGGTTCCCCCAGCTGTGCTACGGTGAGGAGGCTCATATCCAGGGGCGACTAGATGCTAGCTACAGCCACGTCTTCTGCACATTATGATGCTTTCTGCTCAGCTGTAGAGCTGAAACGATCAGTTTATCAATAAGGCGACTGGTAGAAAATTTTCACTTTTACTATTTATATTATAACACTATCTTGACGAATGATGAAGCCTTTAGGGCATTTTCAAGCAAAACATTCCTGGTTCACCAGCATCTCAGATTTTCTGATTCTCTCTGTTTTATATAATTGTAACCTGAATATGTCTGGAGTTTGGGCTGTTGGTCTAACAAATCAGCCGATAGAAAGATGTCACATTATGTCCTGGACTCAACAATTCTTCATCAGATTAATCTAGTTGCAGCTATACTCTGCTTTGTTCTGAATTCTAGTGTATGTTTACAAAGATGTTTAAGATGGTGGAACCAAAGAGAAGAAAGCTGACAACTGTCACACATTGTGTTGCATAGGTTGGCAGAGTGGAAGCATACATAGCCTGTGGTTCAGCCTTCCAGACTGCAGAATTGCTTCTCTAGGACTGGGCAAGGTGCAGTACTACTCTACCTCTGACAACAGTAAAGATGATCCTCCAAAACCAGCATCAAGTGGTGCTCCATCAACAGAAAAGATTTTGTCCGGTGCTGCAAAAGCCATCCCATCCTCATTAGGTGAGAAACTAATGTCTTTATATATTGCAGAGGTTGTTAAGATGTTCACTGTCTGTTCTTAGTATTTTTGGGGCAAGGCATTGTGTACACTAGTGTTTACTATTTGCCCTTTTAAAACTGCTAAAACTGTTGTTGTCTGTGTCAACACATACCCCAGGAAACAATTCTGGTAAGTCGAGATATTTAGGAAAATGTAATTTGGCTGTAGTTTGCTTCTCTAAACTAAAGATTAGCCTATAGTTATGCTATGTCTTGAATACACACTCTACAATGGTGGTAATATAATATGCTTTATGTACTTTAGTACAAGTCAGGTGGATATAGAGCTGCACAAACCTTGACAGATCAGATTATTCTGGCATGTAACAGATGTGATATGTAATATGATAGCACAGAGGATATATTTCAAGGACAATACACATATAATATATGTTGCTACTTTGTTGATTCTTTTATTTCTGTCTGTCCAGGATTCACATCTCAGGGGCTGACTAAAGCTGAGACAATTCAAGTGAAAGGTAAAGAACAATATTTCTATGTCCCTCATGTTAAACCAATTTTAGATAATACTCACTTTACCTTATATGTTCTAGTATTTGCTTCAGCATGTGGGTGTGATTTGGTGGCTCGCAGAGCACTGAGGTCTTTTGAGTGCAGATAAAAATCCTGCATCATTCTTTTCCCTCTGTTGTCACGTGCAGTTCGGGCAGTCCTGAAAAAAAGGGAATATGGATCCAAGTACACCCAGAACAACTTTATCACTGCAGTCAGAGCCATGAATGAGTTCTGCCTCAAACCAAGGTAACTTCTGTTCACCAAAGTAACTGTGATATTTTTAATTTAAAGAATAAAGTAACAAAAAACTGTATATCAATGCCTAGCTGAAAGAATTGTATTAAATACTCGTGTCTGTTCAGTGCTTGCTGAGACACTGGCAGACCGCAGCCATAGCTCAAATTCCGCTGAGTTAATCAGTAAACATGCTGCTGTGATTAACTAATATACGACCTCCTAACGTGGTTTAACACAGGCCTTCATACGTCTGTTTCTTACCCCCTCTCCTCATGTGTTCACAGTGATCTTGAGCAACTTCGGAAGATCAGAAGACGCAGTCCCCACGACGACACAGAGGCTTTCACCGTGTTCTTGCGGTCAGACGTCGAGGCCAAGTTAGTTCTATGTCCTTCTGCTTGCCACCTCAAAAGCTATCACTATATTTCATCCAACCAATAACTGCTCAAACCAGCAGTTTTCCATCATATGATCTCTAACCTTTATTTCTGTCTGTGACCATCAGAGCACTTGACGTGTGGGGAAGCCATGAAGCTCTAGCCCGCGAGAGAAAACTCAGGAAAGAGGTGGAGCAAGAGTACCAAGAGAGTAGGTTTTTATTTGTCCTGGCTGTGTGTGCATCTTTGTGAACATGCAATAATGTTGAAGATTTTAACTTAAAGCAAAAGTTCAGCATTTTGAGAAATACGCTTATTTACTCTCTGATAAAGAGCCAGAGGAGAAATCGAGTACTACTGCAGTGCCACTAGGAAGATTTTGTTACCTTTGGACAAAGCCAATGCTAGCTGTTTCCCCACTATTTATAGTGTAATATGTTAAGCTAAGCTAAACTGGATGCCTGAGAAATGAGCGTGGTATCATTTCTCTCATCTGACTCTCTCCTAGAAAGTGAGCAAGCATAGGGCTGCAACTAATGATCATTTTTATTATCAATTAATCTGCCAATTATTTTCTTAATTATAATTGTTTGTTCAGACAATTATGAAACATTTGCATCGCAATTTCCTAGACCAAAGTGACATTAATAGTCAATTTACTATCCATGGAATCATCAAATATTGGGGATTTTACCTTGAAAAATGGCTTAAACAATAATCAGTTTTCAAAATAGTTGGATATTAGTTTTCTTTGGATCAACTAATAAATTTATTGACTAATTGTTGTAGCTATAAATACATGTTTCCCAAAATGTTGAACTGCTTCCGCTTCTGTGAATTCCTTCTCACAATATGAGTTGAGTTTGGTTCTAATGTGAATGAATATTTGTATAGTTTATGTATATAACTTTACCATATTGTTCCTCAGCTGATTTTTTTGATCAGTGAACTTTTTGTTGACATATCTTTTTTTTTTTTTAATCCAGATATTTTTCGGAATCAACAGTTGTTGAAAGAATACAAAGACTTCTGGGGAAACACGAAGGTGAGCACTGTGATCCTTGCCTGCCATTTTGTTTGACAATGTGATCAATGTATTTTATAGTGAAAGAGAAAGTAACATAGATAGTCCTGCCACCATGTCCATGTTGTCCTAATAGCAGCAGGTGGTGTTTGTCTGACCTTTGTCCCTGTTAGAGAGGTTACTGCGACAATGTCATTATCTGTTGTCACTCATGCAGTGCCCTCTTTACTGTATGATGCTGGTGTTATTTCAGCAGCTGTATTGTATTGTTCTGCTCTCCTCTGGCATGTCATGGTATGTTCAATACTCTGCTGGCTTGTTTTTCCAGAGTATCCATAAGGTTTACTTCATGAGATAAAATCAGCCGCATAAACTGTATATTGACCAAAGGATGAGAAATTCCCAACATGCTTTATGTTTGGTCTGAAGCTTCTAAATCACTTTGTGGTTGATTAATGTTAGAGAGCCACCATCCATTCCCTGATTGACAACATAGTTTCTTTCCTTAACTTGGTAATAATCAGAATTTCATTTTCTTCTTTCGTTTCATACAGCCTCGATCAGGCAAGAGGACAACATTTCTACAAGGGCCAGGGAAAGTGGTCCTGGTTGCAATTTGCATGTAAGTTTTCATACTCAAACCTAATACCTACCTATACCTCTACCAGAGCGTTGTTTGGTTTCACTGTGAGATCTCTCTGTACTCAGTGACTTTACAGAGCTGTAGCACACACAGCGGGAGGTTACTGGATTAGAGAGAGAATCTACAAGTCTCCTCTCAGCAGGGTTACTACATACAGTATGTTGGATAAGTATATAGAGTGTGGCGTTTGGGAAAGGGAACAAAAATCTGTGTTGCAAAAGTGCCAAACAGATACTGCTGCATATGGACAGTAGACCTACAGTGATTTTTTGTTTTTGTTTCAAAGAAATACCCTGCACTGTAGAGTTTTGACATTCAGAGGTAAAAGATGTAGAAATTTGTGTTGGGGACTGCATGGGTCTCACATGAGGTCCTGTAGCCTATTGGATTAGGATGATTGTGTTAGAGGACACATGCAGTCACATGAACAGTTCCCCTCACCGAGTGCACACAGAGACGTATGGGACTCAATTAGTCAAGTGCTCATTACAGAAAATGTCCTGTCTGGGTGTAAATGCTGTGAATGAGTTTTTTGTAAATTTTACACTAAAAAGAGAACAGTGAAGCAGATAAGAATAACCGTTATCAATTCAATTGGCTACAGGCCAAATTCAACCTGCATTCACAATACAAGCTGAACATTAAGGCCTGTAATGTGAGCGTAGGTCATCTACACTCTTACCAGCAACATTATCAGGTGGTTAACTATGTTCTAATGTCCTGTACAAGCCAAAAGATAAATCTGTAAACCATCTTCGTCGCATCTCCTGTTACCCATTAAGTTATGTTTCAGATAGCAAACTTTTTCATCACCATATGAATACTTCATCTACTTGTGCTCCTTGTCCCCCAGCAATGGGCTGAATTTCTTCTTCAAGCTCCTGGCTTGGGTCTACACTGGATCAGCTAGCATGTTCTCTGAGGCCATCCACTCTCTGGCCGACACCTGCAACCAGGGTCTGCTCGCCCTGGGAATCAGCCAGTCTGTCCGCAACCCAGATGCTGGGCACCCGTAAGCACTACACCTTTACTACATTACAGAAAAGACGATAGCACGAAGTCAAGTAGTGCCCAAAGGAAACTGAATCATCACGGCACCAAAGAGTATAAGGTATAGTGTAAAGAAATTAATGTAGCCACAATACCAGTATTTTTACTGGCTTATCAATACTGAATTCAGTCACATGATATTAACATAACTCACAGCATTGCTGCCACAAGGTTATAGCCGACTAAAAACATGGAATTCAGACTAAATACGAAAGATTAACTCCTAATACTTTCCAAAATGTATTTATTAGAGCAAATGTTTGTCACAAAATCATCCCCCATGTGGGGATGATTTCTACAGATTTACAACTTCATGTAATTTATAATTCTTTGCAAAGAGCCTCCAGTATGTGTGTGAGTGTGCATAATAAACAAAACAATAGTGGCTTTAAAGTCAGCTGTGTTAGAGCCCTTTTGTGTTTTTCAGGTATGGATTCTCCAACATGCGCTACATCGCCTCCCTCATCAGTGGGGTGGGCATTTTTATGATGGGAGCAGGCCTCTCGTGGTACCACGGTATCATGGGATTGCTGCACCCAGAACCCATTGAGTCGTTGTTATGGGTGAGTGTCTGGTTCACCTTTTGTCTGTAACACAAGATATATAGGTGATAATAATGATCCATCATCCTTCATCTCTGTGTTACAGGCTTACTGTATTTTGGCAGGCTCTCTGGTGTCTGAAGGAGGTGGGTTATAAAAATAGATCTTTGATGGAGTTTTGACCGGGATTGTGTAATTTTTGTACTTAAACATCTCTTCCTGTCTTTCATTCTCAGCCACGTTACTGGTTGCCATCAATGAGATTAAGAGGAGCGCCCACCAGAATGGGCTGTCTTTTTATGAATATGGTATGTGCAACTAAATTCTGTGTCATTAAATGCCTTGGACGCCATTTACACCTGGAATTATCTGCTGTAGTGGTTAGTTTGGTACTTATCCACATCATACTGCAGGTGAAATGTCCTGAGAATGCAGGAGTGAGGAATTGAAACCACTGTTTCTCTGAGCCACACATACCTTATGATCCCTGTATAGGTAGAGGTATAACTCACTTCTGGAGTAAAATGACACCAGGGCTGCAGTCGAATGCTCTTTTTTGCGGAGGAAGGCTCCTAATTGACTGAAAAAGTCCAGAAGTATCTAAGTGGCAGCCATGTTAAGAGCGGGTCAGATACTGCAGGCCATGTTGTTATGGTGAAGGAACGTAAGGATTTAAATAGCCTTCTACCATCACATTACTGATAACAAATGTCAATGTTAGGAGGCTAGATCCCAAACTGGTATAATGTGGACATAAGTTGTTTGTAAATTCAGGTGTAAAATGTGGTCTTGTGTTGTTTCATGTGTGCAGTAATGCAGAGTCGAGACCCCAGTACTAACGTAGTGCTGCTGGAGGACACTGCTGCTGTGTTAGGAGTCATCTTGGCTGCAGGCTGCATGGGGCTCACCTCACTCACAGGTAAACAGAAAGACATGGAGACATTGTTCAATCTCTATTGTACAGAGTCCTTCAGTTAATAAGTTCATGTTTTTATTGCTTCTTGATTCATTAGTCATCAGTTACCCTCAGAATAATCTTTCTCTCTTCATGATTTTGTACTTTGGTCTGATTCAAATGTTGGCAATCACCCAAACTTTTCCTGATTTTTCCTGTGTCTTTTTTTTTTTTTTTTACCTGTGTTGTCCCAGGTAACCCTTACTATGACAGTTTGGGCTCTCTTGGCGTGGGCACACTGCTGGGCGCCGTCTCAGCCTTCCTCATCTACACTAACACAGAGGCCCTGCTGGGACGCTCCATACAGGCTGAACGTGTACAGAAGCTTACAGAGTTCCTGGAGAACGACCCCGCTGTAAGGTCAGCAAGTGTACAGACACGCTCTGGTGTATACACACACACACACCTCCAACGGCTGTAAAACGTGAACCAGGTATTGTTGATCTCAGGTCTGGAATCATTCATGTGAAGACAAATAAATCCACTGACCACCAAGTGAGCTGGTCCATGTGGTCTAACAGGGGCTTTATAGGTCCCACTACTGTTATTGGACGTTGAGGCTTAAAATAGACCACCTGGTATTTACTGGTGTTCACGTGCAAACGTCTTTAGGGCCAGCTGTACACAGAGCAGTGCAAAGTGATTAGGGGTTTAGTGCCTCAGTCACAACATGAAAGTGTTTGATACCTCATAGAATGGATTTGAATACCTGTTTTACTACTATATACTGGCCTAAGTTTGACAGATATCAAGCCTAGAATTATTTACCAAGTGCAGGAATTTATTTACATTTATATGGAATTTTTGTCAATCCTTCCCAGCTATAATCCCTAATAATATCATTAATAAACCATGAAACACGACCTGGATAAGGATCAATTAATTAAAAAGACAACCTATTTATTTAAGGTGTACACACACACACACACACACATAACATAACACCAGAGGTCTAGAACAATAGTACTGGAGATTTTCCAGCTGTTTTTTTTTCCCTAAAATCACATACAAACACATTTTATAACCAACATAACTGCATAAGGCAAGTTAGAAAAAATAGTTAACACCTTTTAAAAGAAATTTAAGACTTATCAGAACCTTTTAAATGCCTTTTTGTTTTGAGGGAACTGTAATCAATGCTTTTAAGCATTATTATTATTATTATTCAAGACCTGTAGACACCCTGTTTGTAACCAGTTCAAACCAGTTTTCACATGACATTATAAACTCATTGCGTTTTAGCTGAAATCCACTGTAATATCCGGGAGAGATGTTTTGTTCTCTTACTGAGTTAAAGTTGGATTTTCTTGCCTGATGTGCTTTATTTTATTATGAGCAGGGCCATCCACGACGTGAAGGCCACTGATATGGGACTGAGTAAAGTGCGCTTCAAGGCTGAGGTTGACTTTGATGGCCGAGTAGTGACACGGTCGTATCTGGAAAAACAAGACATTGACCAAATCCTTAATGTAAGGTTTTTTTTGTTTTTGTTTTTTCACTCCCTGTAGTACAAAAATTTCTACATGTAATGTCCTTGGTTTTCTTCTCTTCATATTTGTGATGGGGGCAACATTTATTACTTAAACATCTGACTCACAAGTTATTGCTTAAGACAGACAAATGTCTTGAGAGGTACTAAATGAATCTGTTCCTTTTATGTGTTTCTGGTTTCTTCTGTGTCCAACATGCTCCTATACCTGTATCTCTGTTGAAGAGTTTATGTGTGCTTTTGTTCTCTCTGCAGGACATCCAGCAGGTGAAGACCCCTGAGGAGCTGGAGAACTTCATGCTGAAGCACGGGGAGAACATCATTGACACCCTGGGAGCTGAAGTGGACCGTTTGGAGAAAGAACTCAAGGTACCGAAACATAAAACCAAATTGTATACCTGGAAACGTTTCTTTTTACCATTTCAGAGTGGATACTTATTGGAATTTATCTGCATATTGAAGGTGTTGTGTAAGCATCGTCAGGCAGTATCTAACTCTGTTGTTCCTCCATAGCAACGTAACCCAGAGGTCCGTCATGTAGACCTGGAGATACTATAATACTTTCTGGTGTCTGCTGAGGGAACATCCTGCTGTGTCGAGAAGAAAAAGGAAGGAGGATCGAGTCCACGTCCTCATCCACTGCCTCCCATTCTGACCACCTCAAAACAAGCATCCATCTCTGCACAAGTCATCAAGTCTTACTGTAGAATTAGTCCCAAACCGTACACAAGGACGATGATCGAGCTTTCTCTGGCGTCGCTTGGACTTCAGTCAGTCAGTTCAGAGTTCAACCTGCCAGAGATCCACTTACACGTTCAGGTGTGAGTGTTTTTGGCTAAAGACTGAGGACTGTCATTAGTCTCCTTCAACTTAAAGAGATATTTCAAGTCTGTGTCGCAGCTCGCACGGATTATGACAGTTTACCCTCCTGGTTTTTTGCTTGAACTCACATTCCTCCGTGAATGTGTCTGGATTTGGTTGAAATCATGTCTTCTTCCAAAAAAAAAAAGAAAAGAAAAAAAAAACACAAAGAGGACCAGTATCACTTCACTAGACTTGTACTTTAATGTTATGCCTGAACCACAGTGATAGTGTTTCCTTCATTAGCACAAAGGAAACCTAAGAGCTACATATTCAAACTAGACTTATTTAATTGTTAGGCAATATTAGTTTGTTTTTTTTTTTTTCTTTTAAAGTAAAAACTGAGGAGTTGAAGATGCTGCTGCAGGTACTCTAATGAAGACACAATTTGTGATGAATAGATTTTATTGCTATTACAGAAAAATATGCAAAGTAAAAGGTGTTGTTCAGACTTTTCATTGGATTTGTTTGATAGAGTTCAGGATTGAACAGATGTTTAATACAGTAGCACTTAATGAGCATCAGCTTATGCAACAAAAATTAAACATATTAGAAAACAGGGTGTCATATCCCTGTGATACTACAAAGACAAGTTGAAAGTCTAACTAACAAATCTATTACTTAAGCAGTTATTGGACGTCATAATCTTTGCACAGGGTCAAATGGTAAGTGTGATATGATACCATAGGTAGTGGCATCTATTTTATCTCATGTCTCTCTCTCTGCCAGCTCCACGCTCCAAACTTTCTCCACATTTGAAGGTTTCATTACTTTATCTTGTGAGGTTGGCAGCTAATCAGCAGATGACTGATTTGATTGTATTCCAAAGATGAAGTGCTGGAGGACGCCCATTCAGATCCGCTCAGTGTAAATAAGAGGTCTGTGATGGAAAAGGCCCCCCGGCATCAAAGAGGTTTTAATCAAATGTCAACATTATTTTAACCACCGGAGACGTCACCCCTTGCAGTACGTGTTACCGAAAATGCCAAGTAAATAATCTCCTGCTCTGTGTTTCTGCTGAATAATGTGTTCAAAAAACATAATCCTGGTTGTGCTTTTTGTTCTCAGTCTGAATCTATACTGTCAGCACACAGTCACAGCTGCAGCATGAGACACACCTGCCTGCTAAACACTTTGCATTTTGCTTCAGGAGGTGGGGCTGGAGTCATTTCATCTTTATTGGGAGGGTGGATATATATTTTTGAAGGTGTTTAATAATGTAATATTTACCTTTGGCTATAACATTGCCACTGCTGAAGGAGTTGGAATAAATCTGAAATAATTTATTAAATTATTTTTGCTTTCCTTCATCTGTCATGGACTTTCTTTCTTTCTTTTTTTAAATTTCTTGGTCATTTTGCCACATGACAACAAAGCCTCGTGTATATTTATATTATTATTCTGGAGATGTTTGGGGTCTTGTAGGAGGTCCAAGCTTCCTGCCCAGGCTGAGGAGGAAATGAACGATCCTTTTAGATTTCGGGAAATGCTCCCACTATTACGCATTTGACCACATCTGGAACAATTGAGAGGTTCATTTTTTTTCGGCAGCCCTGTTTTTTTCCCGATAGAAGCTCAGCCGGTTGACTGGAATGTAAAGCCAAGTCCATTAGATGGTGCAGTTGTAGGGATGAGAGAAGGGTTTTGGGGAGGTGGGGGGGGGGGCACTAGCCTGTACGCTGACGTCAATAAAAACAGTCATTTCCAACCAGTCTGCGCATTGACCGACCATTCAAAACATTACGCACAGCATCGCGGCCGGACCACGCTCAGACTACTCGACTGAAATAATTTTTTTCTCTCGCCGAGCCCCGGAGAGCGGAGACAATGCGGACAAAACTCCATTGCAGGTTTTTGACCATTGAATGTTGTCTTAACATCTTGGGTGTTGCGCGCATTATCAGTGTCATGTCTCGTCATACCATTCCCAAGTCAGTTGTTCCAGTGCCACTGCCCATCTCGTTTCCTTTCATGTCTCCTGTCCTCAGAGAAAGAAAAAGGGGGTCGCTTGTGCACGTTGATTACAAAAGGAAAAAGACAGAAAGAGACAATCAGATCCTTTGGCTGAATTGGCTCATTATTCTGAAAGAAACATGCGTCGAGACGCGCCTCTCACGTCTAGAGATCACCGTACACATCTCCAGTCCTCCCGCAGCCCTCTGCACATCACATCGCTGCTTTCACTATCATTAATAATCAGGTTATTGGAAGCGGCTTTTAAAAAAAAAAAAAACGGGTCTGTTTTTGTCATATTTCTCGATGCATCCGGTTTTCTTTTTTTGTCCTCTCCCAATATTTTCATCCCCAGCAGCCTACAGATGGGGGCGCAGTAAACCTGCACAGTTGGGGTCTCAGATTATCATGCAGCCTCCCCTCCATCACCTCGAGCCCGTGGTTGCAAAACCCCGAACCCCCATTATTCATCGGTGCGGAATTGAATTAAAGAAACGAGATTTCGTGCAGCAATGTAATGACCTCCCATTACCCATGCACAAAACCTAACCTCATTAACCTTTTTCTGCTTCATGCACCGTGTCTGTGTGCGTGTTTCCTGTGTGTTTTCCTCTCTAAATGATCGATATAGTTGCTGTTTTCAGGACACAGGTACTGGATCTAGAACAATCCAGGTAGTGTGTGGAGGCAAGAAACGTCTTCATGGCGGATGAGCATCATCATCATCGCCCTTGCTCTACGCTTTTAGCCTCTTTACAGTGCTGCCTTGTCTTATCATGTTCAAGCAGCATTGTACAGGGCTATGACAGCATAGAGAGCTGAGCTGCGTTTCCCCTGACCCCCTGGATAGCAGCCAACAACTGACATCATCCGTTTAAAACACCAAAACGGCGAGGATTGTAATGTGATCCGCAGGAACCCGTCGGCAGTGGAGTGACTTGTTCTTTTTCATTTTCATTGCTCATGCAGTGTCACACTAAAATGAACCTTGTTTTCAGTGGTTAAAGTAAACTGGAACACGTTAAGTTCTCCTTGCTGAATAATTCACTGCAAACCTACATCCTTTAGCAGCCAATACATTATTGATTTTTTTCCTGAAAAATAAATACCTGGCTGTCTTGGAAAAATGCAGAGGGATGTCTGAACACTCTCTGCTGTTCTTCTGAAGGTATTTCCTGAATCATCTGATGCTCTTATAACCATCTGCATGAAAAAAATATTCTATTTGCTGCATGTTAAAAACAAAGATAGTTACCAGCAATGATATGCTGTATCTCCTTCCTTGGGTTGTATCTGAGTCATAATTTAAAAAGGTCATCATTAGTGATATTGATTGTATTAGCTCTGCAACAATTAGTCAGTTAATTGATTAGTTGATGTTGTTTTCCTTTGTTTCCCATTACAGTAAACTGAATATTTTGGGGATTTGCGTTGTGGATCAGATAAGACCAGATATTTTACAACATCTCGTTTGCTCCAGGACATTGTGATTGACATTTTCACTGTTTTATAGGCAAAACAATTAATCGATTAATCAAGGAAATAATTAGCAGATTATTCAGCGCTGAAAGTAATTGTTAGTTGCAGCCTTAGGATGTATTTATCTATCATTTCTGGCTACTTGTATTAGACAATATGTGTATCTCTGTCACTCGAATGAGCAAGAGCAGCTCAAACTGGGGATGTCACTGGACAGACCACTGAATATGACTGAATGTACGTATACTGAACCAGAATATATAAAGTGCTATTAAAACATTTGAAATGAATGTGATTCCCTTGATTTATTTGAATTGAAGTGTGTGTGTGTGTGTGTGTGTGTGTGTGTGTGTGTGTGTGTGTGTGTCATTCTTTCCTGTAAATGTTAAATTCCTATGTCAGGTTTGACTGATGTTTGGTGCTCCACTATGAACAAAGGTCCAGTTTCAGGCCTTCTCCTGGTTGCAAACTGAGCTCTTGACTTTCCCTCTCTGGCCTGAGTGTCTGTTATCTTTAACTGTCTGATATGGGATTAGTAATGAGGGCATTGTTAATGAAGGAGCCTCCTCACTAATTAACTAACAAGCTTAAGTTTACCAGACGTAAAACTAGTTCATGGCTCCTCAGTGTTCAGACGTGTCTACAGAATCAGACAGAAACTTTTCGATGAGAATTTTGCAATAATCTAATGAGAGAAACCTGATCTTATTTGCTGTATAAAATAAAAAATTAACACATTCCTATCATGAATCACATGTCGATTCAACATAGCACCAATACCAAATCCACAAATTCACAGATTTTATTACAAATTCCTTTTTTTCTTAAACTAACAATGGCCATGGAAGAAGAGTCCAGCTGTGTTCCAGTTCACTGCCTGTGTTGCAGTCCAGTTCAGTCCTGTGTAAGGTTCCAGAGAGAGACGTAAGGATGTTGGGTCAGGCACATTTAATCCTCACTGGCTGCAGCTCACACAGGGCTGCAGACCGTTCTCGTTGCAGGAAGTGCACTTGAGGGCTTTGAAGGAATCCGTGAAGCAGTTGCGAAACACGGACATCTTGCTGCCATGGCACATTGGACATGGGATGAAGGCAAAGCCCCCACAGGTCTGGCACGTCTGGGGCTGCTGTACCCTCTACCAAAATGGATAGATTATATTAGGTAAAGACACCCAAAATATCTTCGTATATAACACAAATTAGGGCTCATTTTCTTTCTCCTCCTAAAGTTGATATTTTTGGATTCACAATGTTTTAAGTCATCTTAATTTGGTCTGAATGGCTAACCTTAAACCTCAAAGGTGTAGTTCGTATCGCCTTACTGAGAGTTAGATGAGAAGATCGATGCCACCCTCATGTCTGTACAGTAAATATGAAACTATAGCAAGTAGCCAGTTATCTTAGCTTAGCATAATGACTGGCAACAGGGGAAATAACTAGTCTACGTCTGTCAAAGGGTAAGAAAATTGGTGCACCATCCTCTCTAAAGCTCTATAATTAGCACTTTATATCAATATTCTTTAATCTGTGTGTCGTGTAAGTGTAAAAGCCACAATTTGCGTTTTTGCAGGGGTTCATGCTCAAGACTATTTCTCGGCTGTGAGCTGTTATACTTCCTGGAGTCTTGTATTCACAATGAGTTTGCCAGGACACTTACAGAATCTCCAGAAAGTCACTGTAACATGTATGCTGTGTTCACTTTATATCATTTAGAGGGAAAACTGTTCAAGTCAGCCACTGAATTTGTGATTCCTACACAGAGATACTAGGAATTTCTGACAGCAACCATATCTCCTACTTGGTGAAAACAACCACAGAGATGTCAAAAAACATTGTTGCCAGTTATAACTATATAAAATATAGTAACCCTAACCCTAAGTCAAAAATTTCAAAGTCAATTGAACAATAAAAACAAACTCTAAAAAGAACCATACACACCTTGTTTCACTTGTTCAGTGTGAGTACAAGGTTAGCAGTGGGGCTGCTAACCTTGCTACCCTATTTTTACACTTTAGTTTTTGCACTAATGTTTAAATATAAGATATTAGTCAGTTAGCTTTTGAGGTGCTTGTAGATGTATTTTGTTACTTTTGGCAGAGCGGCTAGCTGTCACAGTCACTGTGCTAAGCTAAGCTAACCATCTCCTGTCTATAGCTTTGTATTTAGCAGACAGTCAGGAGAGTGATATTAATCTTTTCATTTGACTCTTGGCAAGAAAACAAATAAGCATATTTTGCAAAATGTCAAACTGTTATTTCAAACAACTCTCTCCAATTTGGGTTTTTGCTTGGTGTGTAACTCTGCAAATATACTGCAAACACACAATAAAGCCATGTTGCTGGGCAGTTCTGGACTGATTAATGAATGCATGACCTTTCTGAGCTGCATACTTTTTTAATAGTCTGTAGTGACAGGGATACATGACGTAAATGTCATCGCACTGCTTTGTATTCACTTATTAAGACTTTTGTTGGGTCTAAACTTGGGTCTAAAAAAATTAGAGCTGAGGCCTGAGAAAAGACTGGTGCTTGTGTTATTGACGTTGCTGCAGCTCAGAGTGGGAAACTCAAAAATAGTTTACACAGTTTCAGTTTGTACCATGGAGCGATGTGCTCTGCGTTGGTGTGTTTGAACAAATGTGCTGGAAGCAGAATCAATAACAGGCCCTCTATTATTGATGGTCACTTATTGATGTGCATGCATCTTTAACATTGCTGTTTGCTCATGTTTTATTGATGGCATGACTAGTGAGAGGAAATGACTGCTCCTGTTTGCTGTGTTCATCTTAATGGCTTTGGACAAACACAGTGTTAATTTATTATTATGACTTTATAATCACCTAATGCTTTAATGTGCTACAAAACATATATGACATTGTTCGGTAAATCCAATGGGAAATGTATGAATAATTAAACATCAGTGTGTGTCAAATGTGTTGACTCAACTTGATTCACAGGAAAATCATATATTTAACCAACATCAATTATTCATAATGTGATTTCTGAGTCAAAACCAACCTCAATTTTTGTCAGAAGATCTTGAAGCTCTCCTGATTCATTCATGCCGAGTATTTTCTCAGCACCCTGCAATACAAAGTTAAAATCCCTAAATTCGAGATTCATTGAACTCAGTGTTGGATGTACAATTAACATTAGATATCATTAGGAAGCAGTAATAATAACTGACCCCGAGGTAGTGTCCATCAATGAACACGACTGGTAATGAAGGAGGTTCTCCCACACGTTTGCACCGCTCCTCCAGCTCCTTCCCGTACTCACTGTCCAGGGCGATGTTCTTCTCCACAAACTTCATCCTGTGGTTCTGGAAAATCTTCCTGACCAGCTCACAGCGTTCAAAGGTGGTCCTCACCACGCGGAAGCTCGTTGTGTAGATCACAATCCGCCCGAACTCAAGCAATAACTCCATCTACGAGGGAGGAAAACACAGGGTTTCCTTCAATATATCTGCACATTTCACTCACCTTATCTATTTGTTTATACCCAGGTTCAGAACTATGTAAAGATTAAATCAGCAGCAGTATGATGCAGATTATGACAAGAAATGTCAGTATGTGTGGTACATATCATTGAAATAAGTGATTGAATAATTTTTATAGTTTATAGTCTCCTTGTTCTTGACAAACCCAAAATAAAGGAACTCTTTAAAGTTTACAAAGTCAAGATTAGTCAAAGTGATAGTGAATTCTATTTTTTAATATTAGAAAATGGCACCATGTGTTTTAACATATCACATATTATCTGCTTTGATTTCAAGAATTTCCCCAAATACTCCATATATTTTTATACTTCCTAGCAGCTTCATTTGGTTTCCATTAATTTCAACAGAGTTTGGAAATTTACTATACAGAGACTTGAAAATGACTTGAGATGCTGTAGGTAGTCCATTCAAATGTTTATATTTGTCCAAGTTGTGTGTTATTAAATGCTATTGCAGGTTGAAGTATGGACTGAGTTGAAAAACTCTGCACAGCATTTCTAGCATTATTTAATGGAAAACTATAAAACTATATGTTCATTATATTGTAATAGATCAACCTCATGCAAGTAAGATAAAAAAACTCAAAATATGTAAATGGCTTTGGAGTGATTTGTAAAACATGGTTTAAATTGAGAAAACATTAGAAAAACACACATTTTGCGCTGGACGACACCATTTCACCTTGATAGGTATTTAAACTTCACCGTAATACAAAGATAATCTCACTTAATCATGGTGAGAAGCTTTATCTAGTCCACAGTGACGCTGTGTCTCCACTAATACCACTCAGCGGAAAACCAGTTTCTTTGATATGACCTTCTATATCACCTTTACATCAGCGTACAGGGCCCCAGCGTTGTCAGAATGACAAACAGTTCTTTGTACATAGATACTAGAAAGCGAAGTGCCGAGAATTCATTAACCTGATTAGTTTCTCCTGAAACACTTAACGAAATGCATCATTAATCTTTAATTGCTCTGTGACCTTGTCCTCTATTGTGAGCTTTTATCCAAGTCATACACCTACATGTCGCTCTTACCTGTAACTAGACTTGAGGACAGGGGCTCACGCTGATGGGGACTAGAGCTGAAAGCATTCAAATGTGATTTTAGGAAACAGGTTAGAAAAACAGTTAGAAAAGACGAGGCCCAGTCAGGTGTACTTACACTGTTGGTACTGGGAAGGTTTTCAAACAGCGTCTGACCTGCGCTGACTTTATGCTTGACCCCCCTCACAGTCCCATTTTTACTGAGTATGTTGACTCTCTTGGTGGTGAACGTCCAGTCCTTGGTGGCCCCCGCATACAGGAGCAGATCATCAGGTTCACTCTCACTGTCATCCAGCTCGGAGCCCAGGTATCCGTACAGGTGCCCGTGTGCGTCCCCGCTTGTGGAGGGGGTACTGGCCCGGTCGGCGTCAGAGCTGCTGGTGCAGTCTGAATCCAGGGAGTCTGAAGGCCCCTCATCCTTGAACATCTCCTTCAGCACCCGGCCGCTGTTCCCCGAAGCCACGCGGAACCTCACCCGCTTCTGTGGCTTCTCCTGCCCCGCCGTCAGTATTGTCTCCTCCATTGTAAAACCCTCTGCTACATTACATGGTCCACAACGCTGCAGTGTAGCTCCTCACTTCTCATTCAGAGGTAAGTGTGCAGCTCAGACACACTGTTTTGTTTCCCATGGATTACTACCACGTTTAATCCTCGCAGTTTGAACAGATCTAAAAACGACCGAGAGCCTGTAAGCTGCCTTACAGTCAGACTCACACTGCCAGTAAATAATACATGCATCTCTACCATGGCAACCCAGCAAGCTTATCTCAAGTAAAATGATAGTTGTCTTTGAATTATTCATCACAGTTTACACAGTTTTCACCAAAGCTTTGACAGAGGACTTTTAATGGCCTGACTTCATATGCTTTAATCAAACAAACAAACATTTGTCTCTCTCTTGGGCTCAGATGACAGCCCGACGCTGAGAGGCAAAAACTGCGTCTGCATCAGCCACGTTTTAAGATTTATGACACTCATATTGTTAATGTAGGTGAGGTTTTTCATTTAAAACAAAAATGAGCGGATGAGTGATTAAAATGTCAGACTGCTGAACACCCCACAGCCGCCCAGCTCTAAACACACACCACAAACACAAACCTACATCATCGTAGCGGCAGTGTCAGTCTGTTGGATCACCATTTTGGTTTAGAATAAAATATCTCAACAACTATTGGATGGATTGTCTTGAAGTTTTATACAGATGTTCATGGTTTCCAGAGGATGAACCCTACTGCCTTTAGTTAGGCCCTGACCTTCCCTCTAGCACCACCAGACAGTCAAAATCAAATTAAATCAAAATTTAATTTGATTTTGATTCCTTTTCATTTCAGTTTGTGACCAAAATATAGCCTTAAAGAGCATGGCTGTAGAAGTGTTTGAAGTTTGTACATATGTGTATAAGTACATTGATAGTATCTTTTTACTGCACAACATACTCAGATATTTTATTGAACTTACATTTTCATACCAATTCCTGTTAAATGTTTCATGTTTTTGGCTTGATGTGCCTATGTTTTGTCTGACATTTTTGGCACATTTATGCATTTTAACTGTATTTGTTACGACTGAAATGACAAAATTAAACTTGAAACTTAACCTATAAAAGCCTGGACCCATTTCCCCTCTTAAAAAAATTATAGATTAAAGGGGAATTAAAGGGGATATAAGACAGACCTAACAGATCACCTGTAAACAATCTCAAGTTTTTTTTTTTGTTGTTGTTGTTTTTTTAGAATTTTTTTATTTTCTTTATGAGTTAAAAGTCAATTATGAAGAACAAAGAAGGGACTTACACACATTTACTTGGACTCAAATATGAACTGATTAGAATTGATGTTAAAGGTCAAAGGTCAAGGTCACTGTGACCCCACACAACATGTTTTTGGCCATAACACATTAATTATTTAGTCACTTATGCTAAAATTTGACACAAATGTCTAATAGGATAAAATGAGGAAATAATGACATTTTATATCCAAAAGGTCAAAGGTCAACTTCACTGTGACATCATAACGTTCTGCACAAAAACACTTCTCTGGCCAGTATTCAACACCATAACTGATGAATTAAAATATACTGTGGATACATGACGTAATTGGCTGTTCCCTGACTGCTTACTGTGCTACACCCGAGGTGGGAGTGCAGGTGTTCACTGGGCGTCCTCAAAGAGCAGAGGAGGACCAGACCATATAATGTGTCACAGTGACACAATATAGCAACGTGTCCACAGAGACGCCTCAGCCAGTTTTTTTGTGTCACAGGTGATGAAGCAGCTCCCTGGAGATGTGACACGTCAGCTTATAGTGGTGACAGCACCACTCTGTTTGAGTGCTGCAGTTTGGCTCCTGGGGTAAGAGCTACACACACACACATACACACACACACAGAGTATGCCATCACCTGTTCTTGTCACCTCGCGCTGATCATTAGAGAAAATCCATCTGGGGAAGTCTAATGTGTCAAACTAAGATTTAGTGACATCCTGAAGCTGTAGTAGTGTTATGAGTCTGGCTGTGGTTCCAGGTCTTATTGATCCAAAGTGACCCTAACTCTCCTTTAAACTGTCTTTTATTATAAGGACATTACAGCAGCTATTACAATATGGCCTGCAAAGGCTCATTGTATAATACTACTGCTAATAGCCAATGTTAGATGCCATTAGAGTGTCTAGACTTTGAAATTACTGCCTGAGGAGCTGAGGGTGGCAAAAACACTTTCATTTTTTAAATACCATCCTAGAACTTGTTTTTATTGAGTTGTTTTTAAAATTTATTGAGCATAACTGTCCTTGACTTAAAATATTTTATCCCAATCACCTTCTTACGATGAGGATTTGTGTCCTTTTCTGCCAAAGGTGTGGTTATTTTACATGAGAGGTTTCTGTCTGTGCTGTTATGTTCAGGCTTCATGTCACATATTATGTTCCTGCACCAATCAGGATCACTTGGATCAAAACTGATGACAGGTTTTTGGTTTTGTGCTTGTTGCTCACCTGCTTTGTCGCTGGGTCACTGTCAGTCAAAGGAATCGTTAAGTGTTTTCTGTTTGTTTCGGTGTTACCCACCAAAATGCACTGTATTTATCCTTGATGTCTAACAAACATTTACTTCCTAATGACACATTTACAAAGCTGACCCTTTTCTTTAAATTTGAGACCTACATTGTTTACATTCATGTTTACTGACATTCATTTTGGTGGCACATTGTTGCATCTCTCAGTGCATTATCCATACCTGTATGTATAGTGCTACCTGTGTTCTTGTGCAGATCCATGTACTACAACAACAATAACAATAGACATGGCACATGAAGCAGATGAGCTGGGTTTTTCAGTCTCTACATTATTGTTAATAAATATTCTGTTGGTATGTTACTGTCAAGGGCAGTGGGTCACACTGGTTTATGAGCAGCAAACCAATTTGTGTTTCAGTGGAGCATTTTAGCGTCACATAACTGGTGCTGCTTTTGCTCTGTGAGTTGAATTATGGAGAGAAATAAAAACTTTTCTATGAAAAACGCTCCAAATGAAAGATACTGAATACTTCACATGGTTTCAAAGTCATTATATTATATTATATTATATTATATTATATTATATTATATTATATTATATTATATTATATTATATTATATTATACTTTTCCTGGATGGATTAGAAATTCTACATTTCTGGATAAAGCTGCTTATGTTATGCTTCCTGCCAGTTGAATGTACTGTTCTTATAATTGGAATAAATCAGTCAAGGTCTTTACATATCATTTTCATTTTAATTAGTTTTTTTTTAATATCATGGAGGAGCATTTTCTAAATCATACCTCCCCCCACTTACCCTTTAATGTTCAATGAGAATAGAGTAAAATCTCCTCAGTTGTCTTGTTATGACAAAAAGCTTCACATGGATTCATTTAATCTAAATTAAAACATACATGAAAACAAGCTCACCGTGTTGTCTAGCTTACTGTAAAGACTGGACAGGGACAGGCTTATCTAGAGTTCAGAGAGACACACCCATGTCATATTGAGTGAAGCAGCCATTTTATCTCACTTCAGCACATTTTGACATGCTGTCTATTCGTGTCTATTAAACGTAATAGATTAAACATTGTCTATTCAACCTGAACAAGCTTATTTCTCAGCCCCCCCCCCCTCTGTCGCAGTTCTCTGAAAAAGGGATCCAAGAGCATGACTCAGGAGGCAGATCTAAAAGTTTTTACTTAAAAAAAAAGGAAGGATAAAAAATCCAAGCTGGCAAACAAAGTACAAAGAGTAAAGGTGAGGCAAAATCAAAAAAAAAAAAAAAAAAAGGGGAAAAAAAAGGCAAGTGGCACAAAGACAATCTGGCAGAGAGCATATATCTATATATCCTAGGGAGGTAATGAGAGAATTGGGAACAGGTGAGCAGGTGAGTGGGGAGGAGGAGCAAGGTGGGAGTGTCAGGGTCTGAAACGAGAGTAGAATAATAGAACGTGTACACAAACAACTGCACTGAATGAATGAAAGGACGCACGAGCAGACTGAAACTCAAAAACCATGACGCCCCTCATCAGCAGTGCTAATGTGGCCCCTTGCAAGCCACCTCAGCTGCTATTAAAAAAGCCATTTGCAAAAGATTAATACTTTAACGCTCTTTAATTTCACTGCTGTTTTGTTGGCTCGGCTGTGACTGAATGGGAAAAGTCAAACAGTGCGGGCTGATGAATGGTTTTAATTTTGTGCAGCTTGAACAAACAGATGTATTCATAGATTGCAAGTGTGATTTTTGTGTTTACTTTGAGATATGACTGAGATATGGCAGCACATTTTTGAGTTGTTGCAATAAGCTGGAATCAGCCTGATCTCTGCATGTCTAGAGACTGAGAGACACTGGTATTTAAAATGGTGTTTAATCCAACTGTTACCTCATACACACCATGAAATGTGTCTTTGTGTAAGTTTGACAAGATGAGCTGCGCATGTTAATCAACAATTGTGAAAAGGGTGTGGGGAAAAAGGCCCCACAGTGACTCACCATACTGTGATTAGTTGGCCATCAAACCACCTCACGCTTCCCTGACTACAGATCAACATCCACAAGGGGGCAGAATGCAATTCAATTACAGCTAAATGTCATGCTGCCCAATCACTCCCTCAAGAGCTGTAGGTGTGGGGGGGTGAGGGATGCAGCTGCTGGGCCTGATGGCTGCATCCACTGGCTTGGTTTGATCAGTCCTCAAGAGTTGGAGCAGTGATTAATGATAAAATCAATGACAAAATGATTTAAGTCAAGTGAGCAGGAGCAGGATTAATATATCCTGACAGGACAGAGATTTCAATTTTAATCTAAGGATTCACAAACAGAACCTCAGAGGGGTTGCAGCCACAGATGTATTGAACACAGTTATTGGTTTTCAGAGTATCAAAACCATTCTTAAATCTCAAAGCACTGAAACTTAAGTGCTGTCTCAGTACCATGGTGAGCAAAAAAGCCATATGAAAGTATCCCTGAAATACACTTATTAATCAAGCTGTTATTATAATGATTTTCTCTTAAAGAGAACGATGCTAAATTACTATAAAACTTGAGCACTAAAAGGTTTGAGGCTACTTACTGGAAATGTTTCACAATAACAGTTTTCAGTGCCCTAGGAAAGATACCAATGAGGAGAAATAGCCAGTTCTTCATCCTCTATAGTTAACTGGATACCATTTTAAAAGCATCTGGGATAGGATCCAGAAAAGCTGTTGCAGGGTTTAAGCTGCATTACTCTTTTTCCTTAGCATTTATCTCTCAACAGCAGCAAAGTGGCTCAAAGTATTTTTCTGCAGAGGCAAAGGGCTCCCAGACCAAAGCTCATGCTCATCATCATTTATAGGCTGGTTATTCAACCTGGTTATTTGTTCACTGTCTCTGCAAACTATAGACTATATTGGGCAATGTATTTTGATTGTATCTGATTTTTAATATTATATTAAATGTTTGAGTAAAATAAGAAATTTACAGTAATCATTTTAGATAATCAATAGATAAAATGTAAAAAAAATACAAATAAAAAAGTCAGTTTCTGAAAAAAAAAAAAAAATGAAGTAACAGTGTGAAAATGGTCAGCTTGTCAAAAAAAAAAAAAAAAAAAAAAGATATGTAAAAAAAGCTGAGATAAAAGGTGAAATGGTGTCAGTAGAATTTTTATACAAACCTAAAAAAAAGTACATTTCTGGAGCCAATCTTAATCTTAATCCTAATCCTCATTGTTTTGTTGTTGGAATAATAAAGGCAGTTGTTATTGTTGAATAGCTAATTCAAGTTGTGGACAAATATGGAATAAAAAGGGCCTGACTGTAAAGTAGAAGCAGCTCTGGACCTGCAGTCACAATCAGCCAAAATACATATTTGCAATGAAATACCGTATCAAAGAACAAAGACGTTAAGGGGGAGTATCAGTGAAAATTTTTAGGTCAGTGTGATAAAGATAAAATAAACCGCTTATGCTTTGTGTAATTGACACAGATTCTGAGAGTGGAACAAATATGAACGGCTGGTTGAATGAGTCATTGTTTGGACTGGATATGCTATAAAACACAAGACCAGCATGCACACACATAATAATCGAAGAGGCAGGCTTCTTGTCACTGTTGCTAAGCAACCGCGGGAGCTACAGAGCCAAATCCCCATGGTGGCGAGCTGATGTTGAATTAGGCAGAGTGGGGGGGTGGGGGGATCTTTGGGAAAGATGTGTCTCTAGAAGGCACAGGAGGAGGTGTAGATGTTCAGGTGTTCGTTTCTTATTTTTGGATGTGCTCTTGAGCTCCTTTGTAACACAATCTCTGTGTGTTTTTTTTTCCTTTGCGGCCATTGAGAATAGGATTTACAGTTACATATAAGAAACATGAAATACCATGTTTTTATTATTAATATGAATTTATCTAAATCTTATGATACTGAATATTTTTATTCAAGGAGGTGTGAACACAGATATACCTTCTGTTGTTAAATTTGTCAGAATGCACTACACAGCTCCTTCACAAAGCCAAGAGACTGTTTTATGTTTTCAGGAGCAGAATCATAATCTCATTTTCCGCTAATCCTCCCCAACAGTAAATAGATTTTAATATTTATAAGAAATATGGATCATAATATAAGCAGAGTTCCCTAAATTAATCATAATGAAAGATCTTATATCACCTGAAATGTGCATGGAGTCTGGCAGAAGGGAAGCTCTCTGTAAATACAAACGCACATAAGCAGGATGCTCAGCATCATGAAAATACTGCCAGTGCAATTTACTGTATACATGCATCAGACAACTGTGGTGAGTCTGTAACACTGCAGTTCTCTCAGGCAACTGCAGTGGTGCTGCTGCTGTACAAATGCCGTCTCCTGTGTCATTTGCATTTCAACTGCAGTGAGAATGAGAACCACACTTTGATTTACCGTATATGCAGCGGCCAAGCAGTCGCAGCAGCGAAAGGCATTGTTCCTGCTTTCTTCTTTTATATTTGCATGCATATTGCTTTTTTGTGTGTGTGTGTCCTATTTTTGGTAACTGAGGGTATTGAGTAGATTCATGACAGCAGAGTGACACACTGATGAGGGATATAAAGCAAGCTAGAGTAAGTCACCCTGGATTAGATCTTGTGCTGAGCTTGTCTCTAGACAATAATCTCGTAATAACATAGTAATTGATGTGAGTGTCTGCTTACAACTACCTGATTCCATTGTTGTGGGCAATAGCTGTCCAGGTTTGTCACTGCAAAATTATTTTGCTTTTTATATGTTTGTGGGTTTACCTCAGACTTGAACTGCTTTTTTATGGACAGGTTTGATCTTTTGATTTATTTTTCTATATGATGATGAACAACAAAAAAGGTCTTTAGATATAGATGACATTACTACTGCCATTCAAAAATATCCCTGAATGTTATCAGACACTGTGCAGCAGAGTGACAGGGCAATGAGAGAAACTGCTGTGTAATGTTAGATTTTTTTTTTTCTCTGCAACAGATGATGTGGGAGTCTCCTGCCACATGACCTGTCAAAGTGTCTGTGTAGATGAAACTGAGCTTTGTTATGCTTACGCATCACATGTTGCTCTGTTGAGGGTAAAACCCTCTTGAGCAACAATCCCTGTGCAGCATTTTAAAAAGTCCCATGAAGTACTTAGGTCTTGTAACTTTTGGATGCACTGGCTTGCTAGCAAGATGCAAATTTGCATCTGTTTTGGAGTTGCTATCAGGTGTATTTTTGTAGATTACCTCAAGTGTTTTTTTGCGTTACAGTATGTTAAACATGTTCCTCTTTATACCTCACACACACACATACTGTATGACCATAGATATCCATCTTCTTACGTGGCTCTAGTCAAGATAATAAACAAGAGCAATCTCTACAATATGTTCCTTCAGTACATTAGATTCAAAGCTTTCTTTCAGAAGCTAGTGGTTAAATAGTAGCTTTCAACCTTCTACATCTGGCCTAACATCAGAATCAGACTTTATTGCCAAGTAAGTTTGCACATACAATGAATTTGTCTTGGTATATTGGCTGCTAAAGGACAGTTATAGTAAAAGAAAAGAGTGAAAAGCAAAAACTATATTTACAAGGAACATAAATATATACACAAGGAGCATAAATATACATAATTAAAATGTAAAATCTGTAACATGTCAAAAGCAACAATTTAAGACAGTAACAACTTGATAGCATAAATAATCAGTATTTTTATGGGTTATATAAAAGCACCTAAAGCACAAAATGTAGATGTCTTCTCTTACCTTTCAAAGTTTAAATTTTGTTTGCACCACAGACCAGCATAAAGCTGATATGAAGATACTGCAAATTATGATTTTAGTATAATCTAAATGTAAATAAACAACGTAGCCTTCTTCCACTGTCTTATGTAATATATTGATGGAATAATTAAAAAAAAAAAAAAAAAAAAAAAAAATCCACATTCAAGATCTTGCCTGAGTAAAATGACAATAATGCAGCATACATAATTGTAAAAGACGATTTTTTAAAAATATAATGCTTGTAAAAATTATTAATTATAAATAGTATATCTGATAAGTGGGCGATGCACGGTTATATATTATATTCGTGCAGAAAGAAATATAGTGCCATGTTTTGCACAATAGGATATATGTGGAAACATATATGCAAAATATTTCTAAGGTATTAAATATGGTGGGGGTTGTAATTTGCTGACTCTACAGTAAGCATTAATACATTAATAGCAACAATTTATACAAAAACAAGGCTCAATTGTGTTAAGCCAACTCCCACCCAGTGTACTATTGTTGTGTCTTCAACCTGTGAACAACATCTACTGCAGAGGGGGAGGATCCACATCAACAGCTAAATTGTTGGCCAATTTTAAAAAACGTATCTGCGTCTTAATCATTAGTGACCGTGACGATTAAAAAACAGAACTTTGATATTTTTGTGTCGACAAATAAAAAAAGGAAAATTACTTTCCCTAGCAGGGATGAAGTGATAGTTATTATGTTCACTCACCCCCTCCCGCTGCGGGTAAATTTGGTACGGTCCATAATGTGAAGCGGCACCGTCCCCCTCACTTCAGTTTATGGTAAGTCCGTGTCCACTCCTGCCAAACCGACGGCGTCTGTCGACTCCTTAATCCGCCGTGTGAACCGGGATGCCGAGGGCTCCTGGGCATGGTTCTCTCACCACCGGGAAATGAATGTTGGCTATAATCTCGTGAACATATCTCATTATCAGCAGTAAACACGCAGCAGTGTAGCCCGCATGAAAGAGGTTCGTCCATTGAATTTTAGTCGTTTTTTTTGAAATTCTTTGACGGTTGAGAAGAAGCAGCAGCAGCAGCGGCAGCCACAGGGAGCAGATCTAACGGCCGCTTGACAGGTGCCGTTGCCTGGCTCTGCGTGGAGAGATGCCGCCCGTCCAGAGAACTATGTCTGATCTTCGTTCTCGGGCTGAGGGTATGTAGAAACATTTGTACTCCAGTGTATGCCTGAAAATCACGTTCACCATTCTACGGCTGTTTCCTTGTTTTACTCCAAGAGGGCCGGTCGGCAGCTCCCTGGAAGTACTGTAACTTGCTAGCTAAAGCTGTGATTAACAGTGCCCAAGCTGGGGTCAAGGAAACCCCGGGGGCAGGGGCTTGAGTTTCCTCAAGGAGTCTCCAGGAAAATCTCTAGTTTTAATGCAAGTTGTTCAAGTAAAAGTTGAGAGTAGATAAGTTTACTGCTGTTATCTGCATATCTGTAGGAGTTTCCCCAGACAAAGGCTTAATCGAATGGGTATCTGTACTCTGCATGAAGCCCTCTAAAATGAAACTAGTTCAGGCCAGGGTGCACCTAACCCAGCAAACCTAGCACCCATCAAGGCTGGGACATCCCTCCCTCCAGCTATGTCCTGCCCACCACAACGGGTGCAATCATATCAGAAAGTAGGGCCACTGCTTAGGGGTATTACAAGTTGATGCTCAGTGACAGTAGCCACAAGTCTGACAGCATAAAATTCAGTGGTGGAAGAAGTGTAGAGGTATTTTACTTAAATAAAAGTACCAATATTACAGTGTAGAAATATTCTGTTACAAGTAATAGTCATGCTTTCAAAATTTTACTTAAGTAAAAGCAAATTGTAGTGGGGTAGAAGTAAAACAGGAAATGGAAATAATAATGGAAATACAAGTATCCTAAAAAAGATACTTTACACCACTGACAATAACAAGTGTCCACCAAATGTCATCTACAGTAGCGTGGGTCTAATAATACAGCCATTGTAATTTGGCCAGGACCCTCACTCCTTCACTGCACCAGTAACTTTCCACTGCATCTCAGCTGTGCAGTGGAAAGTTGCCAGTGAAGGTGGAATGCGGATACATACACATTGCTTAAGTGATTTGAATGCTTCCAAGGGGATCTGTTTACTTTAGGGCTCTGAAGGCCGCTTAGTAGCTTTGGCTGTAAAGGTGTGTGGAGGGCACCTAGCCTATAGGCATAAGGTGCCCAGGCCGCAGGTGCACAGTCCTATTTAAATTCCCCCTATCATTGTATTGTTGCTGTCCCTGACCTCTGACCTCTCTGGATAGAAGCAATAATTTATCTACAGCAATCAATGACATAATATTTATCTTGCCTACTGGAATTTCTATTTCTCTTCACAACAGTAACAGTTAATGCAATAGTACTTTTGTGGTTTGATTTAGGATGGCTTTGGCTTTGACTAATATCTCAATCTGAGTTATTGCTCTTGAGTATATTTTTTGGCCGCTAAAGCAAGCAATCTGGCCTCATTTAAGTGAATTAGAATGAACTAACTCTCATTTGTATTTTATATACTTACAGATGAGCTGTTCCGTAATTCAGGGGTTAAGGGTACATTAAACCTACATACCTCATATATAATTCATCACTTTAATCTATTGATAAAATGACTACAGAAAAGCACTGTTTGCCTTCTGATTTATGTCTAGTATTGCAGTAACTTCACTGTATGAGACAGTGTAGTTGTTGAGTGTCTATTCATACGGGAAGTATTCCTGAGTTGGATCCTTCATCCAAGTAGCTGGGACTGCAGAGAGAAATACATTTTTAAAGAGACATGCGACTTGATTTAAAAATTCAGTATTTGTGAACATACAGAAGTGTCTGCAAGCTGCTGCAGATGACTAAAAAACTAAGACCAATCTGTAATACTCTCAAGCTGTGGCGCACAACACTTTGGACAATAACTACTCACAAATCTGTTGCCATTATTGGGACCAGTGTCATAATTGCACATGATATGATTGGCTTACATTTTAATTTATATGAGCCATAATCCGCTTCTACTTACTAACATTTGAGCAGATTTGATATTTACAAAAAACACAGACATTTGTTATCAGGATGGCAGCATGATGTGAAACCAGTTCTGTTTTAATAATGTCTGAGATGAATCTTATTCTAGTCACTTAATACATAGCTCAATAAACCTGTCCTTAAATCAAAAATGTGTTACTTGAGGCGATGGTGTCGCTGTCAGCTTTTTACAGAAAAGCTTAAGGGATTTACCTGTTGTAGAAAAAAAAGATAAAGTCAGATGCTGCTGCTATATTTAAACACCAAATGTGGAAAGTAGACATGATGTTGCAGCAGCGTATTTTGGGAGTGATATTAGACCTAATTTGACCATTATTGCTAATGGGATTTCTGAAGATTTTAATATTGAACATCTCTACCATCCAGATATTGATCTCCTCCAGTCAATAGGACTTGAATCATGTGAAGTTATAGGAATGCCAAATTGTGCCCACATTGTGAGTATTGGTCACACCTGCTCATATTCCTAACAGGTGGCCTTGATGTGATGAATCCTGTTTCCTGATGAATGAATCCTAAATATGTCAGTCTAAACAGAGCAGTGCATTTTATGTGACTGAACAAGTTAGGTGGTGGTGAGATTGCCTCTCTGATTTACAGCTGTAGGCCAGGCTTACAGGTTATGCACTGATCTGTAATAATAAATTGATATCTGTTTAGACTGTGGAGAAGAAAAACTGCAGAAATTCAGTGGTTTAGCCCAAATTTTAAATGATAGAAAACAGATAAAGGTGCACCAGTAAAACCAATATCTGCGCTGTTTAAAGTGAGTTTCTCCTGAAATTAATTCTGTGTTTACAAGAGTAGTGTGAGCAGGGTGCGTCTCATGCTGGAGATTTCACGTCATTTTGTCTTAAGTGGTTGTTCTTGGTGGTGGTTTTGAGACTTGGTTTTAAAATGCCACTTAGGATCTGGTAATTATGAGTCAATTTGTCATCCTGTTGTGCACCACAGCAGAAATTACAGCGTCATCTCGCTGAAGACTCATACATCTTACTGGTGGATGTGTAAATAATTAAATACTGATATAGATTCCATAGAAAACTGTTGATCTGTGCATCTGCTGCAGTCTCAAGAGCAAACACATGAATTGTGCAGTAGCTAATGCTGTCACCCCCAACCCCCAGCTATCATGTGCTACCTTTTTAGGTTACAAAGAGCAAACCATTTTGCTATTTTCACATGGCTCCATAGCACTGAGTGTACACTATCATCCCCATGCTTCAGTGAAAACAGTATCATGTTTTCTTTGCAAGCATATGTCTGAATGTTGACACCTGTCCTGTGCCAGGTTGACGACCTGTGCTGCTGCTCCAACGACAACATTTCCAGCCTCAGCATGGCGCCATATCTGGTTAACTACTTAGCTCAATCAAGGTTCTGCTCTGCATCATTTCTTTCGGCTGTGTTTTATGAGAGCCCAAGCACCCTCCCCACCGCTTCAGTTTTAATTTTTAATCACCACAGTGCATCAGGCAGGCTTCCATCTAGAAAGGGCAGCCCTCTGCCAGGCTTACCACCTAATCCATCAGCGGCCTGTCCGTCAGCTCCCCATGCTGCACACTCCCCAGTCTTGCCCACCACGTGCCGCTCCACTCCTTGTCACTCTTCTCTCTGCACTGTGGAAACATCCGACATCACTGCCAGCCTGTGCCGGCGTGTGTTGCCAAAATAACCTTATCTAGGACACTTGGGGTGCAGGTGACGTCAGTATCTATCAGCATGTTTAACATGTGATCCCGTGGTGACAGACAGGCACCTTTAGACATTGATCTCTCAGATACAAATTTCCATGATGGGCGGGAAGGCGCTTAATACCTGCTTCCACTGTCTAGATGTGGGAAGCTGATCGACAGGAGCCATGCAAGTTAAGGCTAGACAGATGGCAACAAGCATCCCGTTTGCAGTCTTAGCCTGCATGCTTATCTGCAGACAGACCAAATCCCCTCTCACAATTGACATTAGAGGTGAAGATAGGCAGGTAAACCTGTCCTGGGAGGATGAATCTATCCAAAGACCAAACACTTGTCTTTTTGTGTCAGCTGATTCACATGATAGAAGGTGCTCTGGAGCTTTTGATTGCTCACATGCAGGCTTTTAAAGACACAAAGTAGTCTGCCTCTTCTTAAAGCATTATATCTCTACCTTTATGTCATTCTCGAGATTTTTTTTTCATGTGTAAGTGAAGCAGGATGTTCCCCCGGAGCATTTCAATAACACCAGCTAAGCCTCAGTCTGTCTGAATAGTGGTAACAGCATGGGGAGGGAGACTGGAGGGGGATAGACTGCTCCCTTCTGAAGGGATCGAGGGCTGCCCATGTGCCTGGCGGATCACTGGCTGATAATAATGTGGCACAAAAGCCCAACACACCACTAAATCCCCTGTCTGGGGCCGCTGGTGTGTCATATCAAGTCCCCTTGGGCCTCTCTACTATTTCTATGTGCTGGCATGGGACATCTCCTCTGCTCTATTTTCCACTTCATGTTCTGCCTCCATCACTAACCTGCAGCCAGTCTAATATGTGTTTCTTCAGACACTCAATTTCCCTCACCTCAATGATTCTCTTCTGCCTGCAAGGAAAAGTGGATGTGGCAGGTCACTATGAGGAGGGGGAGATGTGAAAATGCTCATGTGTCCACACAGAGATGGAAGTGAAGACAAAGCATCTACAGTTCCTCTGAACTAATATTTACTCATGCATGTCATTATATTGACCTGAGACAAGGAAGACCTATGAGCTGATGAGTGACAGCTTTGCAGACAGTGTCATGAGAATTGTCTGTTTAGGTTTGCATCTGGCCCATCCCCATCCCCATCTTCCTATCCTTGTTTCATATCTTTACTGTCAGCTGACCAATAAAGGTAAAATGGCCTAGAAAATAATGACAGTGAAAATCAAAAACAATTTTTTTGTCTACAAAATGTATAAACATGCTCATAACAAATTGTGAAAAACACACAAAAGTAGCAAAATTCACATTTGAGAAGAAGAATATAATTGTCTTTTTTTTGCTTGATTGAACAGCTTTAAAAACAAAGTAATTTACACTTATTGATACACTTAATGTTTCTGCTCTTAGAAGGTTTACTGCTGCACATTAGTGCAGATGGATTATCTAGCTAGCTCTGTGGTTATTTTTCTGTGTTATTTTGCAGTCAGTAATATCAGTATTTTGGCTCTTTGTAATTCAGTGACAGTCTATCTTCTTATTACATTAGTTATGTGAATATGAGGGCCTTTATTCAGCTAGAATAAGCTTAGAAAATATGGGAGGTTATGATATCTGTGTTGCTGCTTTTGCAATCACTGAACATCTCACACCATCTAGTCACATTTGACAAAACTGACATTTTGGTTATCTTGAAGTAGTTTACAAAATTATTTTATTTAATTTAATTATTTAAAACATCTTGAATGACTCCTATCCATTCTCTGGAATTGAATTGATTAGATCCTCTGGAATTGATCAGATTCTCTGATTCTCTGCAGGTTAAGTGGAGATCCTCAGGTTGAACCATTGAAAAGCTGCATTACAAATTCATGCTTGTAAGGAGATACATTCTTTATACAGACATTCATCATATTGTTGCTGGTGAGCAGAAATCCAGTTTCTGGCCCGGTTGAGGTCGTCTATGTGATGCGCACATGCATGAACAGCAGGAAAATGCGGCAAACCTGCACGTGCCAGGAGACAGTCAATGTGATTGTGTCACAGTGGGATGACAAGGTCAGGTGGAGAGGTGTCGGCAGGCATTCCACAGGAAAGCAACATCGTCAGTGGTTGGGAAGATGAAACTCTTGCTGCACTTGACCCTCAAGATCTCTAGGATTTTATGACCCTGTTCTTGTTTGAGCTTTACGTCCAACTAGGCCACAGTGCTGCTTCCACATAAAGATGGTTAGGTCTAAAACTTATATCTAGGACTTCCCAGTGTTTACTGTTATAACGCAGTTACTGTGCAGCTCTATCAAGATGAATCTAACTAACTGACAACTGACTACTGAAAACCTGTCTAGTCATCCTGTAATTGACATATATGGGCCATATTCTTTAGATGGGTGGGATAAGGAAACAATAATGCTTTCATCACTTCCATCAGTGCCTGTGCTCCTTCAATAAGAGCAGTAGTGTAATTGATCTTGCTATTAATAGATGGTCTGAGCACATTAATGTTGTTCAAGACTGAGGCTTGAATCAATAATAGACAAGGAGGCATCCACATTATGATTTCCTCTGTAGAGCTTAAGGGATATACTCTATGCGTGTGTTGTGCACATGTGTTACTTTGTAGTTGTGGATGATGGAGGTGCCAGTTTTTCCCGATACGCTAACACATCAAACATGTCAGATCAGGTCAGTGAGCATCACTGAAACACTGGGATGGATTAATTGTCATTGTTCAGCCATTTGGATATTAGATCTATTTTTAGATAGCTAGATAGACATATGATAGAAATAAGTATGGTTGTCCTTACTGAGTTTTTGCATCCTGATTGATTATTTGTCTTTGTTAGGAAATATCATAATACTGAGTTTTATCAGATGTCTTAACAAATACAGCTGCACATTGGACATTCATGCAAAGCTACATTGAAATTAGTAAAGCTCCTTGAATGTAGATGTTTGACAACGGCAGAATAGATCCCCCTTCATCAGAACAAAAAGAGACTTGGGAAAGTCTTGGTCATCTACATCTTAAACAAAATGCTGAACCACTTGCGTAGTTGAGGTACATTCAAGTTCAGGTTACTAAAACTATATAGCTATGGTTAAATACTGCAGCCATAATGGTTAAAGAAAATAAGTGCTGTCTAGGAGAGAGGAGGAGAAGGTCATGATCCCTAGTGAGAAAGTTAAATGCTTGATATGCACATGCCTCCCCCTCTGTATCTATATTCTTACTTTTCCTTTCACAATAAGAATATCTCCTGATTTTCTTCCCTATTAAGCCATCTGTAAATGATGTCATTCTTCTTCAGAAGAGAATCTTGGTAAACCTGTTGGACAGGAAACAATGTCCCAGTTGTCACAAGCAGTCCACCCAGGATTACAACAGCGACACAACCACAAACTTTTTTCATGCCATAGTTGCAAAACTGGATGAGAAGCTGTACAACATGAGGCATGTGCTGAAAATCTGAAATGTTTGCTTAGACAGTGTATGGCTATCCTCTAAATGCTCAACATTTTAGCTTAGAAAAGTTCTGAAAGTTAATAGCATTGGGTCTTTGAGTTTTCCAGTGATTACACGAATACATGAAAATGTGAAGAGGAAGGGCTTAGGTACAAGAATGAGGTTTAACAGTCAGGATGCAAAAGGAGGTTTCGGGCTCCAACTTCTTACCTCATTAACCTTACCTTAATTTATTGTTGATTAATTTTCCTTTGTATTTGTTTTGATGGAATCTGGTTTTTATATTATTTTATACTTTTGATGAAGACAAGGAACACTAATTTGTGATCAGGCACCCCACTGATACAACACAATGACTGAATGACTGGCCTTCACGTGATCTATATCCTGTTGCACACCATATGCCCTTCCCTTTTACCATTCATAAAATTGCACACAGTGGAAAGGTTTCTGTCCCTGCAGATCCCACACTAAGCTAAGCCAGGCCAGCCCTGTGATGTCACAGCAAGCCCCAGCTGCCTGTGTTGTCCCTGGACTGCCCGTCCCACTGTAGCCCGCCTGAGCCTATGGGGAGCCAGACGAAGTCAAGCAGGGAGGGGGATTAATTCTGCAGCTGCCCTGTTGTTGTTGTGAGTGCTGGTTACAGCACTGTGATCTGATAAGCGACTTATGGATGTTACTGTTGCTTAGATTGAGGTTGTATCTATATCCCTCTCCAGCTCTTCCCCCCTATTCACAAATGATAGGAGATAGGGGGAGCTTTCATCTCTGGGACTTTGATTCCCATGAATAGACTGTGGCTGCTCTGTCTACTTAAATATTTATCTGGCATAAATGAATCATGTACAGATCTTTCTTTGGTGGTGATGAGCAGATATAAATGGCACATTAGGCTCAGTGGGCTGTGAGACTGAGATATCCCAAAGCCCAGGAATATGGAACTAATTTGACCCTAATAACTATGGTAGATAGCCTCAGGTTAAGGTGAGCAATGTGCAGACTGACAGTGCTGGACTTCATATTACACCTCACCTTTCTGTCTTACGTGCTTGTTACATGGAGGGTTACTAGGCAAGTGACTAGAGTCCAGTCACTTGTCATTTCCCCTGCACTTTCTGTCTCCAGCAAAGTACTTGATGCAGTTTTTCCTCACAAAACCTCTTTACTGTGGTTTGGCTGCCATTCATTTGTTCGTGTTAGATCAATGTCAGTAGCCCCAGGCTACCTGCCCCCACCCACCCTGGTATTATTGAATGAATTGTGTGGCAGTCCAGCTCTGGCCAGGTCACGTGCCTCCTCATCTAGACTTTATTGACCAGCCTACAACTCTCTCAGGCTCATTAGTGCTTGTTCGGTATCTCAACAGTTAGATTGGACTCTGCCCCGGACCTATTTCTGGAGGAAGAAAAAGCCTTTCTACATTTTGATTTGCCTCTAGATGGATTTTATACCCCCAGGGACTGAGTGATGGGCCTTTCTGAAGAATCCTAAGGCTTAGTCATGGAGCCAATTGAATCATCACTGTGTAATCATACATAGTAGGTGCTGTCCAAAAGAAGTTGTAAAATGCAGCCAGTATGTGACATGATATCTTTTATCATTTGTCATAAAAGCTTTGAGGTCACATTAGTACTCAGAATAAGAAGCTGTTGCTAAAAATAACCCAACCACAATAACTATTCCCAGTTGATCCTCTTATTTTAAAACAAGGATTAGTGCTGTTTCTGTGACAGTAAGGACAGTAAACCAACCATATTTTGTTGATGTGTTTTAAAGTATTGCTCAGCTGTGTATGGCCAGTTGTTTTTTGTGCTTAATATTTAACCCCCAATGTCATGTGCTGGGTAATATCCTTGAATATTAGGTGATTATTGTTCCTTTCATTGTGGCCATTGGATGTATTTAATCTTGGCTGTATTGACAGTCCTGGCAGCAATAATTTTCCACTCCTATCACTTCTGCCTGACCTGAGCTAATATACTACCTCCCAGGATATCATAAATCTGCAGAGGATGCATTTGTCTTTAATCTATTTTTATCTATGATTAGTATATCATATAAATATTGAGGGACAATAATTCATTGCTTAAAGTTCCAGAATAATTGTGATTTTTCTCAAATTCAGGTGCAAGTCTGAAGGTGTGGTTGTTTGAGTTTAAGGTAAACTTTATTATAACTACGATTTTCAGCAGAGACTATATGAAGACATGCAAAACTGATCACTAATGATGAGAAAAATACAAGTCTGATTGGCAGGGGATTCAGTTTGTCTCTGTAACCTACAGTGAGGGATAAAAAGACAGACTGGGGAAGACCGGCATGCCTTGGCCACTGCCAAGCCATGCTGGGCCCAGTTTTTCCCATTGGGCATCCTCTCCAAAATACGTGCCCCCTTGTGACTATTGTTCCACCCGTCTCTCTGTTGGCTGACACAAGCAATAATCCTGACATCTGGCCTGCATCCAAACTCATTACGACACTTGGTGGCATTGATCCTTCCCCCAGAGGCTTCCCCTCCAGAGCTGTGTGCTTCTGCTCCCTGCTCCTACTGAGCTTTATTTGGCTCCTTGTTACTCTTTCCTCTCTTCTCTTCCCATGCCTCTTATATTGTTTTTGTACAGCCTGTTAGCATGGGTAACATGGTGGGTCCATTAATAGATGAAAGGTGTTGTTATGAAGCTTAATATAACACAGATTAAGAATTATGTTCACAGTGAGTATCCGCCCAGTTTCCCAGTCTTGTTCTCTTTATTGATGTCAGGGTAGTTGAGCCATGACACGTCCGCAGTTAATGAAATTAGTGCTGAGAAAATGCACAGTGTCCACCAGGGAATATTAAGAGCAGTTCCCACTGAGACATCTGTGGCAGTGGCTGAGTGCATCATCCACACAGAGTGGTAGAAACTAAGGAAGTGAACTGGATATGGGGCCTGGGAGATCCCATAAATGTTTCTGTAGCGGAAGTTGGGAATGGATATTTTGATGATGGAACCTCCTCCACCTCTCACCCCCAGCCTTGGACTTTGGTGTTGGCCTTGTGTGCTACTTTTAAATGTGGCTACAGTTACAGGCGGTTGCATATGAATGTCAGCCTTGTTTTCAATGTTAGTTTTGTTTTGAACCTTGACCTTAACTATGCTGTGCTATGCTATGAGTTGTTACTATACAATGATAGAGGGCTGCCTGTCTTCATCATATTCACCTGAAATTGCGGGATTGATGGGCGTGTTGCAGCATTGTTTCTCAACTCCCCCAGCCCAGCTGGCCACTCTCTGGCTCTGGCACTTTTGCTTTTCTAATCCAATTAAAATGTCTAATATGTAGCCTTTAATTGGATCAGATGTGCAAGAATAGTAGCTGTAGCAAAAACTTGAAGATCAGCTAGCTCTTGAAGACTTGAGAAGCACAACTGTTGACAGTGTTTAGGCTGTTAAATATTCCTGCTACCAACAAGCTGTAATCAGACTAGATAACAGTACACAATCCTACTGGAAACCAAAAAGACCATGGCATAAATTGCAAACCAATTCTTGAGAAGGACCAAGTCTACCACTCACTGTAAATTTTCCCCAATGACATTGTTTAGTGGAGCTGGTAGTTTACTACTATATTTTTGCTACAGCTATTAGCAAAGAAAAATAAATTGTTCTGAAAACATAAGCACAAATGATAAATAAAACACAGTGGCTCATTACTTGTAAACTTTTCCGTGTAAAAGCTTTTTTTATTATTGCGTATGGTGGCATATCTGTAGAAATAAACAATTCTGTAGTATTCATTATTGCTCATGGTCTGATATTGCAGCAAGAGGCTGTTTCTCAAATATGTTTTTTAATGAATCTTGAGTTGTACAGTGTTGGAGAAAACCAGAAAATATTCCACACAAGGGACGATGTGGGTGGCTCTTCAACCTTTGGCTTCTCATTAGTGTTTGCCATTGCACTGATGCTATCTGAGCTGGGCTAACCTGACCGACATGCATCCAGTTTTTCTTGAGCTGTGTTATGAATCTTCAACATTTTGCGCCATCACTGCCAGAAACTGTATCATACACCTGTCGAGGGAAAATCTTGAGATTGTGTGATATTTTGATTTTAACTTTAATTAATTAATTAATTTTTACAGAAAGTGTGTACACTCAAAGGAGACTACATTTTTAATATTCCATCGTTTTTTAGTGCAGTGCAGTGTACACACTTGGACATTGAGATAAGTCCAGTGCTCAGACACAACCCAAGCGAAACACACACTTGAATGCAGAATTTCAAATTAAGTGTTCAAGATGCAAACTGCTATTAGGCTGTACACTAATAGACCAATAAGACTCTAATGCTTGGGTTCATAGGGAATACTGAACAGGAACAAGTGACTCAAACCAGTTTGGGATGGATAAGTGAACTGTTACACCCTCATTCTATACTCATTTTCTGCCCCTTGCCAGTATCAAACTGCTGCTCTCTGAAATGTAGAAAGAGGTAAACAGTCAAGTATTGTTAATATTGGGGTGGTATCTTTTTTTTGGACCACCATACCAGCATATTGTATGTCAAAATGCAGAGCATTTGCATGTTCAACATAATCATTTACACTTTTTGTTGTCCCCAGCTTTTACTTAAAGTTTGCATACAAGCTCTTGTGTCAAAACTGCTAAAAGGAGGGAGAGTCAGAGGACTAAGTTAAGCAGTAGCTGTACCAGCTGCAACTGGTGCATTGCAGCACCTGGCCTACCACAGCACACAGGCTCCTGCTGCGAGGGCTCGTTCACAACACAGAGACACAACATCAATCACAACTGCTCAGCCTGCTCCTCTGGCCTGCTATTTCACACAGGCCTTATGCTGCAGTCGCCAGCTATGCCAGGCCCCTGTTTTCATTTGTCATCATAGACACTAATTCCTTGATTACCCAAGCTTCATAAAGATTTAGTTTTTCGAGCTAACTTTGTTTGCTGGCTTTGTGCCTTGGCGTGCAAGCTGAGATCTCTCTTTGGCATATAATTGATTATTTAACTGAACAGTCTGGAGGCTTGGGTATCACTTAAACTCTGGCCATATAGTATTAGTGCTGGAAAAAAGCAGATATCATGGTTAGCTGCAGCTCTACATTACCTTTTGTAAGGTATGGTGATGCACTAGAAATACCCCATATGTGTAGGTGAGGTGATGAGGGAGGGATTTTCTAGCAGTTTCTGAGATTGATTCTGTATTTTGTGATAAAATCATAAGTAGTCATATAAACTGTGTGCAACTAATGTACAATAGTGTTTGCAAAATGTATGTTGTACATTTTCAAATTAATAACGTCAAATGTGCAAGGAAATAGTTCCTAATACATAACAAAATAAGATTACAGTTGTATCCAGTCATTTTACTCTGTCCTCATCTAGGTCAGACTTCAGTGAAGCAGCATGTCTTTAAGTAAACGTCCTTTCCCTCACCTTTAATCAGGGCTGTTACTCATTCCTGCATACCTGTCCTCCCAGTGTTACCAGGTGAGCTCTTAGCTGAAAATTCAGCTTTAATTTTGGTGGGATGAGGATAGGTCTACTGACGCACATCTCCTTGAGAGGAGGGAAGTTACCTCCTCTCAAGGAGAAACTTATTACCATCAAGGTGATGTAAGATCAGTGGGTCAGGTCTTCAGGAATATTATGTAATGCTGTGGTGACATTTGCCATTACAGTGCTTTCACTGATTTCTCAAATCTTCGATTTTATGAGGTCGCTTTTATGTAAATCCTCACCTGGCCTGAAAGCACCTTCCATACTTCTCCCAGGGCTACATTTAGATCCCATTAAGATACCATTATTTAAAAATTCAATTTCACACTGTGTCCTGTTATGTGGGAAAGATTGAAAACCTGATGAATAGTGTCTGCACAGTTCAGAAAAGTTTTTTTGTTTAATTGATTACAGTGAGGTCTAGGCAAATAATCTCGTTTCTTACATCTCACCCATTACATCTTACATATAAAACAACTAACAACCTTGGCTTTCTAGACAACCCTGTTTCACTCTGCACACCAAAAACAGAACTGTCATTTACTGCAAGGAATTACTAGATAACTACATCATATGGTGGATACCAAGCATCAACATTGGTCCTTTACCTAAACAGCACATGTGATAATCACAGGCATCATGGTAGGCTTCCCTACTTAAGCACTCGTCACCGCTCTTTAATCTCCTGTAGCTGCCTTGATCCACGCACCCTTTTGCTGCCACGCTAATCCAATAAACCACCTATGCTGATGTGACGTCTTGCGTAACAGGGCTGGGTTAGCCAGCCCATGTTTTCCCCGGTGACCAGATGACTGCAAGGGGCGATTTATTTTAAGCCCTAGAGCACATGCTAAAGACAGAAACTATCAGGAGATGATGGTTGGAAGAAGGAATGTTTGGCAGCCGCTTCCCAGTAATCCTGTATGCGAAGCCAAGTGGATCATTAAAATAACAAGAGCTGTAATTTTAGATTCAAGGTTTGTGTAACATGAGTGAGAAAGTGTTAAGAGTAAGGTGAGAGGAAGAAGCAGAGAAAAGTGCAGAGAAAGTGGGAAGTGTGACAGAAGTGAAGACTGAGCCAGCCCTCTACTTTGTTTCCTCTTGACTTGACATGACAAGAAAGAAATACTGTAGGCAGGGGGACGGGGGGAGGTTGCAACTGGGGCATATCCAGTAGGAGCTCTGGTTACAGTACCTCATGACATGGCGTTTTGTTGTTGTTGATGTTTCAAGCAGCCCAGCTTCCCCCCACTCCTCCTCCCTGTGTGCCTCAGAAAGCCCCTTCTTTCCATTTTTAAACTCCAGGGTTTATCTGTAGTTGTGGAAGCTATGCTACAACTGCTCTTACCTCATAACTCCCAACACCATTACTACTGCATGCTAGGGAAGGCCATCCAGCTCCCACTGGATCACATGCATGTAATTTGAGAGTCTAGGAATACTGTTGACTTAAGAGTTTTACAGTAGTGCTTTCTAGGCAGTGTGGAGGGCACTAATCTAGACATATCAATTAAAACATGAGGACAGGGAAATGTGAACCTCAGGAACCCTGATTTATTGTCATTTTTCATCTTACAAACCAGATGATCCCCGCCAAATCTGCCTCTGGAGGTGTGTGAGATATTTCAGCCTCAAATGGTACTTCAGTTTAGTAGAACATTTGTTTTCTAGCCTGTCCACAAAAGTGATTAACAATTATTAATATACAAAGTGAATGTTATTGAATATTAATGAGTTATCATTTTACTGCCGTAAGTGACTCCTTCTGTACCATTTCAGGTGTACATTGCTGTTTATTACTGTATGAATACTTGTAGAAGTATACTGAGAGTTTACTGTGAACTTTTACCCTGTTGATACTTGACAGGGTCCTTGTGCATCTTTGTGAGTCACTGTTCAAAAGAGAGATTGTTTGTTGTGTTTCCTATTTGCCATTCTGCGCTGCAGTAAGCAGCTTTAAGCTACAGTAGCAGTTTCAGATATTTTTGCACTAACCCAAGACATCCATTTTACATGACGCAGCAACTTTCTCCAGCCTGGAAAGCACGCATGTTAACTGGAGCAGCAGAGCAGGACAGGGCATCCCTCTGATGTTGCAGGCTTTTGCCTAAAGAGGCACAGTAAGAGGCAGAAATGCCAGCAGTAAATAAAAACATTTTGTGTGTGGTTGTTAAAGAGGATGGGAAAAATGTGTTATATGCATGCGACCCACGTACAAACCTGATTCAATGTGTTGATTTAGCCAACACAGCTCCATCCCACTTTGTTGAACTCGGTGGGCAGAGCAATGCCTCGCTTCTCCAGAGAAGGGAAAGCGAGGCACTGAAGGCGAAGTACTGAGGCGCTGAATGGTGGCTTCTGCCAATTAAACAGTTTTTCATCTAGTGTAGAAGGCAGAGTAAGTGTCAATGATAAATTGAGGAATGAATGAGTTCTGTATGCCATTTTCTTAAATGTACAAACAAAAAGGGTCTAAGGATTAGTTTTTAGGCCGTGTTCCCAAATTTTATATCAAACTTAGGATATAATTCTTCATTTAGAGAAAAATACTGAGAATTATTCAAAAATGCAGCTTGGTCAGGGTCTTGCAAGTACAGTACCTCTTTATTTTAGTTATCTGACACCACTCTGCTGCAGCTTATCCACACAGATAAGGTCTATCTACTGTTGCCAGCAGGATGTCACTCTTGACAGGAAATTCTCAGCTTTGACCACATCACACTTTCAGTGAAAAATAGTTCTCAGGGGAAGCTTTTGGATATTTTGGATATTTTGGATATCCTTGTCTCTCTCTTTCTTATGCCCACAGACCACCCCAACCCCCACCCCACTGCCACACACACACACACACACACACACACACACACACACACACACACACACAAACACCAATACAACCCCTATACACACTACAGTACTTAAGGTTAAAAACGTTACGTTAAAAAAAGCACTCTGACTGCTGTCCTGCTGTCTCTGGGTTAATATTCCAAAAATTTGAAGGGTTAAAATTATTTATTAAAGAAATACAATTTAAAAGTTATGATCAGGACTGAAGTGGGTCAAAAGATTTAGTGCAGTGAAACTGAAAAAAATAATGATATATAATATTTTTATATCACTTTTTAGGAACAGAACATTTTTTGCACCAAGGGTAAAACATCATAATTTTCTGGAGGGGTGCACAGGGGTTAAATGTGTGTTTCAAATGTATTCAGGAATTAGGCTGCAGATATCAACTCTCTTCTATCTAATCTATAGGTGCGTGAAAATTGTTATTTCTCCATTGCCAAAAGTTTGTTACGGCAACACAGCTTCATTCTTCATTCTGTATGCAGAATAGACAACATGTACACTGCAGTAGACTATGTCTACAGACAACTTTAGAAGTGTTTTCCTCCTTAAATGTATCTTTGTGACACTTTGTCTGAGTCACATAAAGCAGGTGATTCCCTGCATTATTATATAACGGGGTTTTTGGCATTTTACTGTGGAGGCGATAATAAGAGATGTATTGTCAGTGCATATCATTTTGCGATCCCACTGTAATATTTTCTACACCACCTTTTCACTCCATTAAGATAATAATTTGAGCATTATACTGACATCACGTTGTTGCTCCTGAACTGTGGCAAGTTTAGCATACATACTGCAATGATTGTAGCCTACTATTAACAGTTTGGCTGCATTGCCTAGTCCATAATATACGCATTAAGATAAAGGGGTTGTTTTGTAGTTGAACGCACTTTCATTGCACATATTACATGAGAACATTTTATGATGTCAAATTAAATTAAAACCTAGCATAGTATACTACGTCCTTTAAAGGTCAACTATACTATACACTGAGTGTATAGTTTAGTGTAGGAATTATTGACTTGCCTTTTTCTTTGGGGACATTTTGACACCCACCAACTCAAACATGTCAAAACTTATTTTTGTTTGTGCTCAAGGCAGATTTTTTTCTTATAGAATGTCTTTCCTCCCATTCTACAGGATATGAAAAGACAGAGGATACGTCAGAAAAGACATCCCTAGCTGACCAAGAAGATGCCCGACTGATATACCTCAACCAGCCGCAGTTCACCAAGTTTTGCAGCAATCGAGTCAGGTAAGGAGATGTTGAAAGAGCTACTATATGTGGTCGTAATTGTTGAGGTATTGTTTATTGGGAGGCTTGTTGCGCTTAGATAATATTAAAGGCTTTCCTGCACCTCATGATTCATTGGCTGGCACAATGTGCTTGGCACTTTAACCAACAGGGAAATGTTGGAAATGGTGCAAGCTCTAGCGTTGGCAAGAGCCCTGCATATGGGAACTATAACTCCTATTTGGGTCTAGCATTACCACTGCCTGGGTGGTATTTCTACTGAAGCTACTCAGTTTGAACCCTGTGAACTTAGTGCAGTACACCAGAGAAAAGTAGTAAATGACTGATGTGATGCTTTAAGTTGGGCAAGGTCTGTTGAGCAGCATTTGTCAGACTGGTTAGGTTGACACAAAACTTTTCTGTTTCTGCAGTAAACCTGTGTAACTTTTTTATGTTATATTTAAGTTTTTGCTTTCCTACATAGCCAATGTTAGTATTTACAGCTGTTCAGCCACTCTTGTAATTACAAGAGGTTAGAATACACCCTTTGGGCAGTGCTACTTCTTCATCCTCTCATGCTGGACTGAGGACTGACTGGATGCTACAATGACACACTATCACAAAGTGGTATTATGTGATGGGGTGGGGCTAACCTGTTAGCATGCTAACTTCATTAGAAGAAAAGAAGTGATAGAAATAATTGTAAAACAAGAGTTAACATTGATGCTGAAAAGCTGAAAATTTGATGCTGAACTGTAAATGCTAATGTTGGCTGTGTAGCAATAGCAACAGCTTACATGTAGCACCTTTAAAATATATTACTCAATCATCTTTTTTCAGAGTCAATTTTCTTCTTTTTTTGTCTTTTCTTTTTTTAGTTTGTGGGTGACTGGTAACTGTTTGTAGCCTCTGTAGTAAAGTATGTGTGGTCCACATACATAGCTTCTTTAGTCCTGTTCAGTCCTGGAGTACCACCCAAGCTGTTGTAATGCTAGACCCTAAAGAAGATTGTAGGTCTTTGGTGGTCTGCATGGTGTTGAGTTTGTACATTTTAATACGAGGAACCCAAGGTAAAATGCATAGCTTCTTGTTGTCTTCTATGCCTATTACTTATAAATGCATTAAACTGGACATTGTGCTCTTTGTTGCCTTTTTTTGTGCTGGGAAACAAAATGCAATCTCGTCTCAATGCAGCCACAGTGGTGACTAGGAATGGAATCACACACTGGACCATTATATTAGGTCCACATACCTCCAGATTTTGAGTCTGCATGGATAAACAGAAGATTTGTCCTCATTAAACTGAGGAAGCAACCAGCCTGAAACAGTCAGAAGAAAAACAGAATGTAGTCTTTGTGAGAATAGAGCAGAATATGAAGACAACATATACCACAGATGTTTTAAGTACTGCTGGTGAGTATAGGCTTAGCATAAGGCTTCTTTCCAGTCACACAGGGTTCACCTCTATCACTTACCATCCAAGATTTTCAGTGGATATATGGCAAAGATGCATTTCCCATGCCACTTTATATGAAATTTTTATCTCAGCTGCCTTAAAAATTCACACTCAAAGTCATATTCTCTCAAGGATTTTGCTGCTGGTGTGAATTGCTGCTATTTTTGACTTGGTAATGGCAACCCAGCAGCCATCAGTGCTTTTCATGGTGACCTGCAGCACAACTTGCCACTTTGCCTTTAACCCCACATTAACCTTCAGAGTTGCAAGCACAACAATTGAATTAAAGCCTGGTTTGACTGTGAAGCTGCTTTAATGTATGTTGTGGAACCAGCAATTTTCAGACAAATGTCTTGGGAAAAAAAGATACCCTTTGAACTCTGCCCCTCTCTGGTGTGACAACCAAACAGTATATATATAGCAGACAGATATATGATATATTTTATCTTGAATTCAAGATATTTAAGACATTCTCCATACACACAGACAACGTTTAGTGCAGTGGTTTGGATGTGAGGAGCCACTACTGTTATGCAGTACAGAAGGCTGCTCCGCAGGTGCGGCCATGACAGCACCCTTAGCCATATGATATTTGAAAAGTACCTGCAAGATTTGTATCACCAACGGTGCATTAGTCCAGATCTTCTAGTCTGGCGTCTTTATCCTGTTGTTCTCATCTTGGAGGAGTACAGTGCTTTTAGCATTAAAGGTCAGAATTTTTGGGTCAGGCCGTCCTCTGTCAAGGAATATTATTGTTAGCATTCCTGCTGCATGAGCAGCTTGAGATATGTATGTGCTTACACAGACTAAGCTATAAACTGAACAGGGGTAATAAATGAAAAAAGCCTATGAATGCAAGTGCGCTTATGCCATTTGTTAAGTCAGCTTCATGTATTGATGTGAAAAATAACAGATGCAGGCAGCTAATAAAGTTGCAGATTATCCTCCTTACTCTTACCCTTACTCTCTTTGTTCTCTGAAATTACTCAGCTGTAAGAAAATAAGCACTTATCCTTCATGATTTTGGGTGTCCTTTTGCTGCATGATTAATAAGTTGAGTACTTAGGTGATGCTAATGTGATATCTACCCATCATTATTTTAGTTTTACTTTTAGTTAGGTTATTAATTATTAACAGACTTTGGTCAATGAGCGTTTGCAACCAAGGCTCAACATTATTAGCTTGTTTGGAGAACCAGATGGTTAATGGTTGAATTAAATTGCATCAGAGAAGTTTAAGTAATATGGCCTTTACTGTGAAAGAGCACCTCTGCCTATTTTCAAAAAGGGTATTACATTTTTGTGACCTTACCAGAGGTAGTCATTAATTCAGAAGGTGACCTGCCCCCACTGAAAAATAAAGCAAAATATCACATTAATCCCATGCAACTGAAGCTCCTATTGTTAACATGGCAAACACACAAAATAAGGCTGATAAAATTATCAAGTATTATTCTTAATATTATCACTTGGATATGACTGTTCAATGAGTACTTTAGTTCTGTGGGTGTGTGTGTTAGCAACGATGTCCCAAGTTAGTCACATTCAGATTCACTGGCCTTTGATTTGAGTTACTTGCAATCTGATACTGATATTGTTCATAAAATGCCCGATTTGATAATGTATAAATAAGCAACAATGAAGAGTTAAGGAAATAAACATTTGAATGCTTGCAGCACAGTTTTTACAGATAGAAATTACAGCAGACACAGTGAGCTGGATGCCAGCTTGTATGTTAATGCCTTTTCAAGCAGCATTTGTTTCAGACCCACCAGTTTTGGATCTGACTGTAATGTATCCAAGTTGTGTCTCTTCAATGATTTCAGAGGTTTGAGGTGTTACTGCAGTATTTTAGCAGTGAAGTACACAGCTTGCAGATGACTGGGCTTTTGTTGAGTTCCTCTTTGTCCTTGTAGTTTCTGAATTCTAAATGTGCCCAAACATTTGCCTCAGGCCTTGAAGGCACAGGCTTTAGGCTTCTCTAAAGATCTAATTTGTTCTAGAGGATTGGTTGCTGTCTCAAAGTGACCTGTGGAGACTCTAACAGGAGCAGGGTCTGAGATAAATGCTGAATCTAATCTTACAAGCAGACAAAAATCCCTCACAGGTTTCTTGCTTTCACTTGCTCTCAACCCCCCTCTGCAGCATCACATAACACAGATGCACATAACACAGTGGCTCCCCTGGTTGTACTGTTACATGTAAGGATTGTCATGGATTGTTTATTCAGCTGTACTGGTTGCTGGCAGATCTGGTTGTAATGTAAAGGTGATTAATTGCTGAGATGTTGACAACTTATCCCATGGTAAACAGGAGTGGCTATACAAACCATTTTGCTGTTGTGTACCCATGAAAAGCTGATGCAGCATGTCTTGTGTGTGGAAAACAAGGGGGAATTGAAATATGCATAGATTCAGACAGACATGGACGCAAACATATAATGACCCACATGCACACTCACTTCACAGAAATTTGTGTAACTGTCTGGGTAGAATATCTTAACTTGTCTTATTCACCTAACTGCATCATCTACACATTTCACTAAGTGGTATTTATTCATCTTCCTCAACTTACTGGATGGCTTTGTGAATCAAATTTGAGCTTCTCATTATAATGTCATAGTATAATTAGATACTAAAATGTGCACATTGTGTGTGCACATTGACACACACCACATACTAATTTTAGCAAGAGTTACCTGTTGAGTGCACTTGTATACAGTGTTACATTTACAGATACAGACACATCTTGAAAGAATATTAAACAGGAGGTCATTCATCCATAAAGGTTACTGGTCCAACCAGCTTTATGCAAGCTATTGCAGTTGTGTTTGCATACAAAATTATTTGGAAAAGGAGACATTATATAACCACCTGTCAAAACACACAGTCACCATATAGAGATTCACTTTATACTTTGGTGCATATAACCCACAAAGAAATCATTAACAATGTTCTTATTCATGCAAGGCTTCTGTGAAAGGCTGTATGTATCTCTGTTTTGTATGAGATCTGTGGTCAGGCAAATGACCTTAGTTGCTTTGACTATCTTTTTTGTGGTTTAATATATGCCAGTAACCACCTGCTGGCCCCCAGCGGACAGGGGTTGAAAAGCTTCTGATGACCTAAAATCTGTAATTTACAAATGATAGGAAAGACATTGTTTGGTATTTTCCTGAATGGTCTACTCTGTCAACCCATTGCTTAACAACAGTTAAATCTCAGGTCATGTTTTCTGTTGTCTTCATCGAGCACACATTTACGAGCAAAACAGGCCTATGTTTTCAAGCTTATTTACTGTAATAGCCTTTATCTGGCAACAGCTGGTTAACATTTGTTTCCATTTGTGGCCTCTGGCAGCCCTTTTAGAATTTACCATGACCCTGTGATTTAAACAATAAAACAACACAATTGACTGCCATTATCAGTCATGGAAGTTTTTCAAGTTGTACCGTGGAACAGACTCATTACCTGATGGCTCTCCTCCAGGTTTGCAATTTCTCTTTTTGTGGGTTAACATGTGATATGATTGCTTGTGACTTTGAGAGAAACACATTTAATCACAGTCATGTGATTAGTATACAGTAATACATGTTTAAACCTCATAGGGAAAGACTGGTGTTTCATGTGGTTTTTAGGTGTGGCACTGTTATGAAAAGATACAAGGAGTCAATAGGTGTGGCTGAAAGATCATGACTTGTCAACAGAACACTCAAAATGTTTGGTTAACAGTTGTTTAATCTAGTTTTAACTTACAGGGTGACGCAAGCATTTTGATTAAATTAATTAAACATTATAATGACAAAATGTGATGACAAACTTTTCTAATGTGGTGAAAATGTTGATAGATTTATTTAAAGTTCCTCTCATCAGTTCTACATGGCTATAATCTGGATAACTGTGAGTAAGTGGAGGAAGTGCTCCTCTCATATCGTCTTGATCCTCAGGGCACTGCCAGGAAATAAAATGTAAGATCCATAATCATCCATTAAGGAGAGTGTTAAATGAGTTCTTATCTTGCCTTGCCTCTGTGGAAGAAGTCAGACAATGTACAAGAGTAACTAGAGAGTGGGACATGGCATGCTTTACAGTTCTAACCCCATGAGTTTAGAAAGAAGGATGGAGTGAGGAAAATAACGTGATAAGCAGAAAGAGAAGGACAGTCTCAAAGACAAGATGACAAATGCACTGAAAGAGGAATGATAAAGCCAGGGCTTTTAGTCTAACCTGCATGAGAGCTTCACAGCCACTATTTCTTTGTATCTCAAGGGATAGACGGAGGCGGTAACTATGCATTAGCACTACCAGGGTTTAATACCCACTGCGGTCACCATTCATAAATGTGAATGTACTCATGGTATTGTTATGGGCTTTGGGTGATATATGGCAAAGTATCTCGCAATGAGTAGTAGACTGTGAGTTAATGGTGACTATGTGGAACATATAATTATCTGCTTGCATTAGAATGAAAAAGAAAACCAGATCAGCCACCTGGTTTTTCTAAAATGTTCTTTTGGACACTGAAGATATTGCAAGTAAAAATAACTTCACTCTCACTCACATACAAGTAGGTGCACACACTTTATTCTTGTTCTACTTCCTTGTAATTACATTTCTCATTCGACATGTTTATCGGCTTCTCAGTTTATGATGGCAAACTTTGAGCTTCCTCATGTGGTGATGAGGTATTATGAGGATAATAAACAAAACAAATGAGGCCTAATTACAGTACTCTTCCCACGTATGTGGAACCGAAAGTAATTAACTAGCTGTGTTACTTATGTCTTTGGTTTGCAGTTTGTTTGTGTTTGGTTTTTTTTATTTTTTATTTCAGTTACAAGGAACTGGCCTCTCTCTCCATCCTATTTTATCTTTGCATGGAAGGCCTGTAAAAATTCACACATAGATCCAAAACTCTGCACACACCCTATGTTTTTGTTTTTAAAATAATAGCATTATTAGGTAAAGATGGGAAATCTCTTGTATCCCCTCGAGACATCACACTATAACCTCAGACAGATATAAAATTATTGTTGTTCTATGAAAGCAAAGAAAGGCCATAAGGATTTTAGTTTTATAAGCAACTAAACACCTGAAACTTACATAAAACTGAATATAATGAAATAACATGTTTTACTTTGTAAACCATTTTTTTCAGACTGTCTCAGAATTAAAGGTAAAAAGTTCAAATTTCACTATTTGGTCCATCAAGGAAAGCAGCTGAGCCTGAACAGAATCAACTAGACCTCTGTCCTATCAGTTAATGTTCTGTCATAACACCCACGAAAGAAAAGTTCAGATGAGTGACTGGAAACTGTAACGAAACATTTTTCTAAGATAGCTCAGCTTGAAAGTAGCTTCAGGAAATTGCAAAGAGAGTGGGGAATTCAGGGGAATTCAGCCCACAATAAAATATGAGTCATATTTTAATGCTATAAATTTTCTCCTCCTCCTTTACAAGTGACCCAGAGATTATGATTTTTCTTGTTGCTGAAGTAACTAGACAAAGACAGACTAGACTTTGTTGAATGAACAAAGCTGGTCCATTCTTGGCCGTTGCTCTGACAGCGCTCTTCATCAGGCTCCTCTGTGAGGCTGGTATTGCATTGTTCTGCTGTCAGAACAATGCCTTGCTCTTACTCACTTGCCCTTACTCAGTCCCAGACAGCTCCACTGTACCAGGCAGCCATCATGATGGAGAATGTTCAACTCTTAGAAATTTTTATATATTATATTAAATTTTATATATTTTTATATTTTTTATTTTTTTCAATTCAAAGCTAGCTCACTTTTTCATAACTTAACATTGTACTTGTGGATGATCTGTAAGTGAAAAACGCTGAAAATGTCAAATATGATTCAGCCTAGCAGGAATAAAACAGCGGTATCACAAATGTTAACCTCCATATGTTTTGCCCCTTCAGAAGAGTTGGAGGCTACACTCTCCGATATTCTGCTTGTATATGTGTGACAGCTTTTGTGTGCACGAGTAAGCAAAGCACCGCCAGCGGCTTGGCATACATCATGGCGTATATCTTCTCCCAAAGTGGCTGTTCTGACTGGCCCTTTAACGCAGCTGTAAATCAGACTGCTGGAGGTCTGATTGTAGGGCCACCATCAACCCCCCCCCCCCCAAACTGCAGCACAGGCAACATAGCTCACGTCTGCTGGGAGCTCTTTACATCTGCCTGCTCCCTTCTTCCTCCTAATTATTCTTTATGATCATTGTGTCCACTGGTCTCTGCTGTTCATCTGTCTCACACACAAACACAGACACACCCACCTGTGTCTGCAACATAAAGGACCTTGTAGAGTAGATACCCAAAGGTTACAAGAGATGATTATTTTATTAGAAAAATTACTCACCAGATTTTGATAACTAACCATTTTGTTTCTCTCCTGTGTCCTTCTCTCCTTTGCCACTTTGTCACCTTGTTTGCCGCTCGATCCGGTTTTCAGCACAGCCAAATACAATGTCCTCACCTTCCTCCCCCGGTTCCTCTACTCACAGTTCAGGAGGGCAGCCAACGCCTTCTTTCTCTTCATTGCACTCTTGCAGGTAAGATGTGGTGTTGTTGCTGTTTCTGTGACATATTAATATTAAATCATTGCTCTTCTCAGCTTCAGTTTGTTTCCCCCATTGGTGTGTGGTGAGTGGTCGGTTGTTTTTACTGTTTGTCATGACCTAGACACCATTTCCAAAGGTTATATCTGTAATTTCATATGCACACAGACAAGCTCGCTCACACAAACACACACACACTAGACGTAGTACTTTATATATCCTGATAATGAATAATACATGTAATACTATGTGTGCCTCCTTTAAAAGGAAGCTAGATTTGCCTGCAGGCTCAGCACACGCATTTTGGTCCATTACTTTACCCATCCATACCACTACAGTGTAGTATAGACACTGCATTGGCAAGACGCACACAAATAGTCCAACTGATTTAGAGCTACAAGCAGAATAGAAAGGTGATATGAAAATCTTTAGCATTAAATTTGTTAAAGAAATGAGCTTCTCCTAGCGGAGAGTTTTAGTGTCCAGCTGATTGTCATTTCTTTTGATAACTGCCCAACAACAACCAAAGATCTCAGCACTGGCAGTGCAGTGGTTTTGCTTGTATAGGTCAACATTAATCCCTTTTAAGAACACTTAAAGCCTCAACCACCAATCATCACTACGTGATTCAAAGGAGCCCAAATCTGTGTCTCAGGTGTTCAAAGCTTAGCAAGAAAAAAAAATGATGAGGAGGAAGGCTGCATAGGACGCAGAGTCTGTCTTTACCTATATTCATGCTGACAGACTACCTCACGTTAATGAGAGCTTTGAGGATGGGAAAAGGCTCTATCCAGTGACCTTGAAGTAGCTGCTTTGAAAAGCAGCCAGTGTGAATCTTCATTACCTGCCTTGTCGATTTTGCGACCTTGAATAAAACATCTATGCAGATGAGGAAGAGGGGAGATCTATTTCGTTCAAGTTTCCTTCAAGCAGTATAACAGTGACTGTCTCCTGTGGCGCTGGCCTGGCTTTAATTATGCCTCTATTTGACCGTTAATTTAAGATGCATAAAGAAAAAAAGATTCAGTTGTAAGGAGAGCATTTTGATAGTATTCAGAAAGTTGTTGGTGCTGGATACACCAACAACCAACAACTTTCTGCATTTATTTTTGAGTTGAGTCTATTGAATGCTGTTTAGAATTTGAGGCGGTGGTGGTTTCCTGTCTGGAAACGGGCTACTAAAGCCTACTACTACTGACAAGCCCATGCATTTAATTCAGGTCAAAGTCTGTAGCGCAGCCGTGGTTATCCTTTTAATGGGTGCAGATGTATTTGGCAGCATGAGTGGGTTTGAGACACAAGCTGTTTGAGGTACTGTCTGTACTTTATTTTGAGCCATTAAAGTACCTGGAGATTGTAAAGTCAGCTTCTGCAATATTTCTGTTGACTTAAGATGACTTCATTTTCCCTTATTGTGTCTCTTTTAGCAAATCCCAGATGTGTCTCCCACTGGTCGCTGGACCACACTGGTGCCGCTGCTCTTCATCCTGGTGGTGGCTGCTGTCAAGGAGGTCATTGAGGATCTGGTAAGACAGACTTCAAATGATACTTGAGACAAGTCTTTGTGTTTGATTTCCTCTGAAAAAAAATCTTTCTTCTGACTTGTTCTTATAAGTGGTATTACCTGAGAGCCTTCATCTGGCCCAGAAAAACATCATTACTGCAGGAATTAAGACATGCACACATCAGCAGGACCTGATTAGAAAATCAGGCTGTCAGCAAGTATTAAAAGGCTATCAACAAACTTTAGGAGGTCCAGTTTGCAATTGGTTTAAAACAGCCTTTACATCTTAGCTCTCACGTCATGGTCCTCAGTGAATACAGGCAGCATACACATGTTTGCAATGTTTTATTCTTAATTTCCTTCCATTATTACAGTGCAAATATGAATTTTCTAAGCAGTTTTGCCATTAAGATGATATACCACCAATTAAGAAATTCATGAACTTCATGAAATATGCTTTGTTAACTGTTTTATTTGTAAAGTCGGTCACTTATACTCTCCGCAGTGGACATACCTTAACTTGAAGAGACTGTCCCCCCATAGAGAGAATGGGCTTTTGTCTTGTCTCTTACTGTACACTGTGTCCTCTGAGTGCTGACTTGTTCCCTGTGGAGCAGAGAGGAGGCAGTGATGGTTACATGACCACAGCAGGACACTGTCCAACATATAGACACACCATCAGGCATAGACATGCAGACACGCGCAGACTGATTTCAGAGGCCACAGCTGTGCCCACTGCACCCCGAGTACTCTCTCAGTCAATTAACCTAGATGCTGGATGCTCATGCACAAAGGCAGTTAGTATTAACAAAACAAAACAACTCTCTGCCCTCGAGCAAGTCTGAGCTGTTATACAGATGCTTGAAGACAGACAAAGCAATTTGTTTAGCCTGATTTCAGTACTATTTTGCTTTGGTTCTTTCTTTTTATTGTATGAATTCTTGTTTGCTGGAAAGTTAAAGGCTTCAAAATATGTTTACTCCCAGTCCATAAGTAATCCACTCAAGTCCATCTGAACTAAGTGAGGGAATGTTGCATTCTACTGTATTGCAGTGACCCTGCAATGCGATCCTCTTTGCAGGTCCCAGTGGACAGTTACTCTATACTATAAGCTTCTATCTCGTGCTGAAGGGACCAGCGCAGCACTTTTTCTTCCAGCCTGTTGTGAAAAACATGGGAACGGAGTGGTGATGACTCTGTCTTTATTGCTGAAGGTCACCTGCACACACGTCTGTTCCCTGTTCTGCGCTGTCCCTCACAAGTTGACCTGACAGGCCAGCATCGACCCCCCAACTTCATGAATCATGCACTATAGACACACACTGTACAGCATGTATCTTACCTTGTTGCTGGCTTTCTCTGCTGCAGCACACTCTGTGGCTGTTTTGTTCTGGGTGGCTCTCTCATCTTAAAATCTTACAATCTGAAACGCAATACTGTGAATCACAAGCTGCAGTGCATTTCAAAATACTGTATCGTGCCCCTTTACACAGTAACACAGTTTCTTAACACTCAGATAGTTCAACTGAAACGGAAACAGCAGTTGAAAGACCAAAGAAAATTTTGCCATTGCCCTTGTGTAGTTAAATCTACTGGCTCACTGCTCACTGTCTCATTAGGTTTATACTGAAGCCATATTAGCAGGTTAATCAAGGTAACATTGCAGATGCTCTACCCTTTTATCTCTCGCTGCTTTCATTTTTTTCCCTCTCCATGGCTGAGGTCTACAGGGGCCTGATACTGCAGTATTTATGCATACCCTCTGTGTGCTACTCGCTCTCCACTGCACTGTGATTACACACATCATATAAATACAGTACATCTCCTTTCCCTCATGTCCATCAGGACAGAAGGAGCAAGAGGGGAAGAAACAGAGGGAATTTGAGAAGGGGCGAAAGGCACGAAGAGCTGTGGAGTAACTGATAGAAATACAATTGGGCTGTTTCTACATGTTTGTGACTAGAGGAGGGTGCACAGATAGTATAGATGAATGAAATTAGCTGACAGCTCTTGCACAGGGGGTGATGAATGAGCTTTGTAAAGGTCTCCACCAGCAAACTTTTTCCTGGGCATGGTGCAGCTGGTGAAAGGCTGGAGCCATGTGACACAGCCAACCTATTCATTAGACACTACAGCATATTGCAGGGATATTAAATCAAATTTGATTCAACTGGGGGCCGAAAGAGAAGGGTGGGGAGTGGACGGCTGAGAGAGAAAGAGTGACAGTGTAAGAAACAGACACACTGGAATATAAAATCAGAAAGAGGTAGACCTAAAAGAGTGGATGGAAGAAAAGTGCAAGAGAAAACAAAGCCTTTAGAGCGTATTCAGTTTATTTAATGCTTTAAAATGCTTGTTATTCAGGGGGGCTAGACAGTATGGTCTGTGATATTAACGGGTTATAACTGCTGTAGCCATAGATAGATGTTTTTGGGTCTGTAAGGATGCTGGCTTGAGTCCACAGGTCACTGGAGAAATCTGGCCAAGGAGAGCGAATACCTCTCTGCTCCTCTCCTCCATTAGCAGCCCTGTATTGATGCAAGCTACTTCACCTTCCGCTGCTCTGGTTTCTCAGTCAGTGTGCAGCTAGAGGACTGTTTTTTTTCTCCTGATATGTATAGTACAGTGTGTCAAATTACCCAAATTAGTTTTAAATTGAATTAGAATTAGGCTAAATTCGAGTAGATCTTCAAAGTAAACAGATTATTAGCAGGGATGTGAGTGGATACGTCTTCTCGTTGCTAATCAAGTAACCGCACACGCTGCTCTTAGGAGCTGGATTTTAAGACGCAGTGATTATTTATGTGAGACGGACTCAGCAGCACATTATTACTCAGCGTGATGCTAGTTGACAGGCTGTCCCTTGGAATCAGCTGTTGAAGTCACAGTTGATTGCATGACTGTTCAGCAAACAAGAAGGACATGAGGGGATTTAATACTGCTGATCTGGTCTCACAGAATACACATAGTATAGTTTGTTTAGTCTGTAAGTATGATACCTTACTGTAAAATACTGTATATACTACCTGACTCAACTTCACTAGGGGTACAATGAGACATGCACATGAACATTTATGCTAGTGTAACATTTCTGGTAGTTCAATAATTTTCTAAATCATTTGTTAAATGTTTTCCTGGCATCATTTTCTATCTGATTAAACATATTAAAAGCTGAACTGTTGTATGTGATCATCAGTGGCAGATGGAGTTTATCTAGCTATCAAAGTTTTTTTTTTGGAGCACTTAAAGATCATCTTGTCCATGTTTCTTTAACACTTAGGTAGAAATAGGTGGAGCTGGACATAAACATGACTAGGTTTTGTGATTCTCATTGTGGATACCAAGACAAAATCTCCATGCTGTCATGTTCCTGTAGGTGTGTTTAGGATAAAGGCATTATTTAAATGCTGTACTGCACGACACGAGTCTGTGCAAAGATCGTGTTGTCATAGTGAGAGTATTCACAGCCGCTGTGCAGTCAGTGCAAAGGTGTTATCTTTCTTCAGCTTGTAACTGCAGACTTAAATCTCTCCATCTCTCTCTCTCTCTCTCTCTCTCTCACTGTAGTAAATGGCGCTATACAGTGTCAACTTCTTCAGGCCATTTCCTGCTGTAGAATCAGAAGGGGCTCTTGTAATACAGGACAGTTAGTCTTTGTATGATTAGTTTCTTTTGTCACTCAGGGACAGTGCTTCTTCAGGACTATGCCTGGGGAATTTTCTCCTATTTGGTTTGTATGTTATGTGCGTGTTATGTTATGTGAATTTTGTTTTTTTTTCATTGCAGAAACGTCACAATGCTGACAATGTTGTCAACAAAAAGGAATGTCAAGGTACCGAAAACCATTTCTTGAACATGTTTTTGAATAGGAAAACCAATATGTTACTGTATTCATTGTAGAGGAATTTAATTTGCCAATAAGCAAGTAGATCTTAATAAAAACCTAATTGTCTTAGTTGTAACATGATTAAAGCATTAATGTCAGTTTGTCGTGTGTTTTCTAACAACTGTGCTCTGTCTTCATCTCTGATCCTTCTTTTCTTTGTCTCTTTTACATCCTCTTTCTCTCTCACCATGACCCCCCCCCAATCTCTCTCGTTACTGACAACAGTATTGAGGAATGGTGCCTGGGAAATTGTGCACTGGGAGAAGGTACGTGCGCACAATGTGTCACTTATGGTCGTTTTTACCACTTCACATTTTATACATCTGGAGCACAAAACATATCATTCATTCTACCACTTCCACCATCTATTGTGCTGTTGTCAATTAGGGAAGTCTCACACATACTTTATACACAAACAAACAAACAAACAAACACACACACACACACACACACACACTCTGACCTCTCTGGTATCCAGCTACTAATTAATCCAGTGTTTCCATGTGGACGGTCATTACACAGCAATGCTGGAGGACAAAGAGCAGCTTCCTCTCTTCCCTCCTAATGAAACAATTTTATTACTGTGTCTGGAACAATTCAGCTAAAACCAGAGGGTGTGGAGAGAAACCACCAGGCAGTGCAGAAACAAGGTAGATTTTTACTGTTTAATAATCTGTAATACTGTCTCGTCCATTAGAAAGTATATTCAGCATGTAGCTGTGCAATATAAGCTGAATTTTCCTCTTGCTCTTGGGGATATGAGACAGAAAAGAAAAAAACATTTATCACATGAAATATTTGTTCTTGTGAACTAAATTAACAGCAGTAGATTTAGTGCCTGTGTAAACATGGTGCCATCTCAACTCTTATTATTACAGTAGTGGAGATGTAATATATTAAGATGGATACAAATTAGACTAATAGGCCCACAGATAGATGGGAGGATGCACTCGTGATTGCAGAGATAACTCAGTAACATCACACACTTGAGACACAATACGTATCATGAAAACATGCTAAAATAAGACATGAAATATGTGCTGGAGCGTTACAGATGCTGAAGGGTGGGGTTAAGGGTGTTTGTATGACTAGACTGACTGAAACTACACACACTGTTAAAGTGCCTTGTCTGAAGCAGCATGATAAAGAAGCACAGTATTTCTGTAACTAAGATATTCGCTAACAAAATACTTGATTCATGCATTGGCTTGGTTTCTGCAGGAAGAATATCACTGTTACTTGCTGCTGCTGCTGATGTGAATGTCCCTCCTCTTTATACACATCAAAATCTTCTCTAAAAAGCAGAGGTTTTAAATAATGAATACTTTTTACATCTTCATCATACATATTGTAAAAGCGGCTTCTCTCCCAGATTTCTATTTAGTAACTCTTTCAGGACAGTGTGAATGAGGCCAAAATGAGTAACTTGTTTTTTATGTTTAAATTCTGCCAAATATCTAGATCATAATTATTTATAATGAGGCCGGTCTTCATGGTTTTGGGAACAAAGTTGTTTTGCTGTGGTTCATGTATTTTATATAATCCTGTTTTCCTCAGCTATAATAGATTTTCTTTTACAATGTGAGGAACAAAATGTTTGAGTTTCACAGACTTACCCCTGTTTTCTCATAATTATAATCACCTCAGGTCTCACATAAATGGCAACTGTGATGTGATTGACATATTAAACCTGACACATCCTACCTACTCAAACCTACTTAGCTTGCCCATCATTGTCTTTGTGAAAAAAATAATTATAATGACATTATCTTTTGATCTTTAATTATGTAGTGAATCAACATTTTTATGCTACTGCACTGCTTAACTGTACTTACCTTTTTTCTTTCCAGCTGCACATTTTTACTCCTGATGTTGAACTCATGTTTTCTTTTATGCTGTTTTATAGGCAGTGCACAGCAGTAAACAGTTTATTTTCACAGGTTGAAGTGGGCGATATTATTAGAGTAAATGGCAGTGATTTCGTTCCTGCGGATGCTGTCATTTTATCATCCAGGTATAGGAGTCCACCCTGCTGCCAGACTGTGGGGGAACTTCTCCTCTTCTTTTCTTCCTTCTTCCTTCTTGCTCTCTCTCAGCTCTCCCTAAAGAAATGATGGCTAGATGATAAATAGGGCTGTTGTCAAAGTGGCTGAAAAATCCTGCATTTGAAAATCAGAATTTGCATTTTTGTTGAGAAATACAAAACTTTAAGAGTCCAGGAAAAGGATGCTATGGATCTTAATGTAACACCCATCATTTCTCTAGGTGGGGCAGTGGTAATGTGATTTTTGGATTAGAACTGACCAATCATGTCAACATGAACCTACCTACCTCCTTCACCTTTTCACAAACCATTTGGGCCTGCTGTAGCAGGGACTTTGTGGCCTAGAATGGTTCTCTGTCCCAATTTTATTTTTTTTTAAATTCAAACTTAGTCCAAATTGGTTTCATATTTCTCAAAAAATGCAGACTGGAAAGTTTTTGATTGTGTTAAAAAAATCTTCCTCTGTCTTTCCATTCAATCACAACCTTCCACATCCCACTTTACAATTTCTAATGATAATAATAATTATTATTGTTCACCAGCAATTTCACTGCAGTATGATTTTCCAAATGGTTTTGTGAAAAGGAGAACAGATACCCTCTGGTCATACAGGACTGATCATTGTGCTCTTCTCATCTCCCTGGAACTGAAACACTTGTCTCTCTCCCCTTATGTGTTTGCTGTTTGTTTGTCTGTCCGTTGTGTTTTATTTCTTTTACCCTGTCCATCCCTCTCCCTTTTTTTTTCCTTTTCTCATCCTCTCCTCCCTCTCTCTGCCCCTGTGCGAACAACTGCCACACCTCCTCTCTCTTGCCCCCTGCTGGTGTGTGGTTGGTAATATCAGGTGGCTGTTGGGGAAGTAGTCAGAGCTGCAAATGGGGATCACCTCCCGGCTGACCTCGTCATTCTGTCGTCCAGGTCAGGAAACCAGCAACAATACCAACGAAACAGCGGTGGGAGAGATAGGGGCTGTGTGTACCAACTGGAACGAGACATTGTAGCTCTTCCATCACTCCTGATGCCAATGAGAAATGTTTTATTTTCCACCTGAGGAAGGAAGGAGTCTATGATTATTTTGGCAACAACCAGATATCAAAGTTCCACAGTCAATAAAAACCATGTTCCTTCCCTTTTTTCTACTTTTCCTCTACATTGTGGTTTGGCAGCCATAATATTGGCCATTTGTACAATCATTTTATCATGTTGTGTTTTGTTTCATAACATAACATGTACAGTAGATGATTTTCAATGTTGCTGAGGCTGATGTTGTTGAGGCTGAAACCTCTAACACTGCTAAGAGTGAATGGAGACATCAAGTATTACAGCACAGGAGCACATGCTCCTTCTCTGAGATACTTTTTGTTTTTGGATGTGAATATATTTTCCATATCTCTGCCCTTGCATGGCTTGTATGGCACCCTGAATGCCACGATTTTATTTGATGTGACAGTTTGCATGCAGTCACATCCCAAGATGAAAAGGTGAAAACCATCTTGGACTTAGTTTAGTTAACTTTCCACAACATGTTACAGCCATTTGAACGAGCCTAAGTGTAGTTGAGTGATTCACAATCAGTATTGAAACAGTATTATTCTGTCTCCTGGCCATCGCAGCAGACTTCTGCTCACTTCGTCTCATTCAGTGGTTAACAGTAGCAGATTCCAAACCTCTCATTGATTGTGGTTGGGCTTCAGTGTCCGAATCTCTTTTTGATTTTCCCTTCCACCCCGCGTGTGTTTGGACCAGCTTTTGGTTTGAATAAATCACTCTATTAAAAGAGTAGCTAACCAGCGACCCAGCTCACCTTAAGCACCGGCATGCTCTAACTCTCTGTCCCTGTGCCCAGAGTCTGTCAGAGGCCCATTTGTCTGCTCTGTTTGTTGTGCTCGACATGCCTGCTTGCCCATATCACCCCACTTTGGTGTTTTCTCTCTCTCCCCACCCTCTGTCCCTTTGCAGTATATTTTAGCTTTTTTTGAAAGACAGTTAAGCTCTGGGGTAGCAGCAAACAAAGATGGCATGTCTGCCCTCGGGAAATGCACTGTACATTAACTGGGCAACTTCCACTCAGTAAAACTTAAATGTAGTTTTATGCTCCTGAGTGGCTTTAAGGCTGGCATACAGCATCTTTGTTTGCAGCCTTTTTAGCTATTGTTCTGTTGTAGACCCTTTCCCTATCAGATTTGGCTCAGAAATAATTGAAATAGATTTGACATTACATTAAAGTTTAAAATGATTATGGAGAAATAATCAGTAATCTCTGTTTTAGTGCTGTACTATATAAAATTGTAATCATATAAAATAATGAACTTTTACTCACATAATGTGATATGTGAGTAAAAAGTGTTTTACTTTTGTGATATTATATTACTATTCCAAGTGTCTGTATCCTTTTCCCTTCACAACAGTGAACCACAGGGTATGTGCTACATTGAAACATCTAACTTGGATGGAGAAACAAACCTTAAAATCAGACAGGTGATTTTTTTTTTTATTCTTTATTGTTCATACAATGAGAACAAAGAGGAATCTTCCGAAAGTTTACAACACAAACTGAGAAATAAAAACATCACTGTAATGCTGCTGTGACTACACCAACAGGGTCTCCAGTTGACTGCAGACATAAAGGACATTGACAGCCTGATGCGTCTCTCTGGGCGGATGGAGTGTGAGAGCCCAAACCGCCATCTGTACGAGTTTGTTGGGAACATCCGTCTGGATGGACACAGGTGGGCTGCGTTGCAGAGCTCCATTGCTGGCTCTCTGCCCCTCTTAGGAACTCAATAGCCCATTAGCTAAGAGCAGAGCCAGTGTCAGTGCATTATGAGGTTTTAGGGATTATTTAATCTTTCTGCTGAATAAATGAAAACACCTGCTTCAGTGATATTTAATTATGAATTTGTTTGGAGGCTTTGCCATTGTTAGATAAATGCATTATACTGTGTGCTGTATGCCTCCTCTTAGCTTAATTCAAGGAGTGTAGGACAATAAAGCTCTCCTGAATAAACATTGTTACCAGGAGCTATCCTTGGCTTTTTTGTCTCATAGTCTGTCGCAGCTTCACAAAATGCTAATGAACTAGTTTGTATTGTTATGTAATGTCAGGATAGATTGCTTAGTGTTGTACTGTTAATTATTGGCTACTGTTGGTATTGGCATATTTATCAACAAAGAATCAGGTTTAGGGGTTAAGGTTGATAATGGAAAGCTTGTAATAAGTTGATGTTATGAAAAGTCAATATATTGGTTGTAAAATTGTAAAGGCGTCAGCCATCACTGTTGATCAAAGACAACAATAACTTCATTGTCTTCTAAGACACATTGTCAATCTTAATTATCATTCTGTTGTGACACATGTTCAAATATACTCATGCCAGTGATGTTTCTCACTACAGCACAGTACCACTGGGTCCTGACCAGATCTTACTGAGAGGAGCCCAGCTGAGGAACACCCAGTGGGTCCATGGCGTGGTGGTCTACACTGGCCATGACACAAAACTCATGCAGGTAAAGCATGTTTGTATTGTATTTGGAGGGTATTACTGTATATGCAGTTATATAAACAAGTTAACTGAAGAAAAAGCTCAGTCTGGTAAACTGGTGCTACTTTATTTAAAACATTTTTATGTAGCTAAATTTGTTTAACCAACAAATAACATTAGGTTTTTTTAATGTGACAGGCTTTGCGTGTCTGTATGCACAGTATGTCACCAGAGTTTAAATATAGAGTGTTATAAGGGTTTAGATATATGAGGATGTTTTTTCAGTCTATTTGAACATGTTTTGTTGTATCATCGTTTTGAGGCCACAGAAACAGAACAACACCACGAGCCATACTTCTCCATTTTTTTAAAACCACAACTGTCTTGTCATGTGTTTACCCAGAATTCTACTCGGCCTCCTTTGAAACTCTCCAATGTGGAGCGCATTACCAACTTTCAGATCCTTGTGCTGTTTGGCTGCCTGTTGGCCATCTCGCTGGTCTGCTCCATCGGCCAAACCATCTGGAAATACCAGTACGGCAATGATGCCTGGTACATGGATCTCAACTGTAAGAGTCCCAATAGTCCACGCTGCACCTCTTGTTCCGCATATTTTGTCTCACTTGTCCATATCAGCTTATTTCTTTGTCATTTTAAGTTCTAAATGCTGGTATGTGTTGTGTCATTTTTATGTTGCCTCAGTTAAACTATGTTTCGCACTACAAGTGAAATATGTGGCAATGTGGGAATAAGTGAATTCCCTGTTAACTGAGAAAAGACAGCTGTGACATGCATAGATGTGTTGTGAATGAGTGAAAAAAAGAAATGGTTGAATATCACTGCGCTGCTGTACTTTTTTGTTCCTTTCTAATGTTCTGTTTGATTTTGTTGTTTTCTTTGTTGTCGTTTTTTAACAGCTCCAGGTAACAACCATTTAAAAGCCTTGGCCATCCGTGAATGACCCTCCCTTACTAACCCCTTACTGAAGCTCTGCCTTTGCTAAGCAAATGAAGCCCCCTACCCTCGCCCCCTATATGGTTGCCCTACTTTGTATGGGCCCATGCCATGGACAAGCACATACCAGGGATCCAACAATAGGTTTTTCCCCTCCAGCTCTCTTATACCTTCGTCTAGTTATTTTCAGTGCTTGATGCAAACAGTGTCTCACTTTTCCTCCATTTTTTTGTGCCACGTTAAACGCTTTGCAGTTCCCAAGCTTCAGACCCTCATCTTATTTTTTTACCCCGCTCATTCTTTATAAGAAATGAATAGCAGTATTTACTTTGACTGCAAGGGATATGAGGTTGTACTCAGGAAGCTTTTCATAGCGGGGGGCTTATATGTGTTTATTGCTTGAACAAAACATGTGGTGCAACCCAAGGGGCAAGAGCTGACATTTTCTAAATGCCTCCGCCGCCTTTGTTCCTTGTGTGGAATTTTCAAAGGACAGACGAGAGGGGAGGGAGGGGGAGAGGTGAAAACCTGTTTAGGGTTTACATGTATTCTCAAGCCATTATAGAAAGTGACTCTGTTTTAAGCTATTATTACAGACATTAGCACAATACAAAAATAAATACGGGCTGCTCAGTTTCTGTCTCACGTGATGAAGTTCTGAACCTGGTATGCAAAGTGATTATCGTGACACTCTGGCCATTACTCTGTACCCTGATAGGCCTGTGTAGGAGAGGTTGTGCCCTGGTCAATTTAAGGCTGCATTATGACTTACACTGTCCCTTTAACATCAGATGTTGCATTGGCTCCTATTGGTTTTGTAAGGGTTTTGACATTGTCCTCAGTGGCATTAAAACCCACACCTAAAAGACCCTATATTACACTGGCAGTGTAAGTCATAAAGCAGGCGTCCATCTTGAGACTGACTGTACTTCCATAAGGAGTTTGTTGAGGCTCTGTCCAGTGCATATTATCCAACCTGTGACAAAAGAGAGAGGTGGGGAGATTGTCAAATCTTAAACATCCCATTTACTGACACCACTTTATTTTCCTAAATTTTCGCAACTTCACTCACTCACCAACATTTCGACGACAAATGCTGACGGGAACAGAAGAGTCAATGTTAGCCCCACCACACATTACAGGGGCTCATATGTCACAGAAGCCTGCCATTATGCATGCCTTGTGAATAATTAATTTGACTTTGACCCTTTGCAAAGTGCTGACACTGGCCACTGCTGGCATTTAGCCTATACATTGTGACAACCTGACTTTGACATTGAATTATTATTATTATATTATGACTATCTTCTGTTGGTAAACTGCTGATGTCTTTACCGACAGCATGATAAAAGTTTTTTTTTGTCCCACCTCTGCTTTTAGGAGGTGTGGTCCTGTCACCCTGTTGTATACTGAGCATATAAAACCAATGAAAAGTTCATTTAGAATGAAGGTTAGAAGGTTAGATCAGCTCAAATTCTTTTTGCTGTTACTTCACAGTGACATATACTTAAGATAAGACAACAGGTGTACATTTGCATTTGTGTGACTTGTGCATGTCCTGGTTTGCTTTGGTTTGAGTTTTATTTCTTTTAATGACTCTCGACTGATCCAACACCGTATCAGGCCCTAATCTGATAGCAGAATTTTTGCATAATGTCACATAACAGGCTGGCCACTAGAAACGAGTGAAATGAGGTGATGTAGTGATCATCAATAACATCCAAACTTTTCTGCTGGCATAATCCACCCACTCTTTTCCACTCCTTGTTGGTTGAGAATGTGCTATGGACTGAATCTCCCTCCTTTGTCTTGAGAGCATCCAATACGTTTGTCTTCCTCCCCACTTCTGGAAAAAAAAAAAGTGTTTCCTTCCTATATGTGTTGTTGTAGCAGTAGCTTCCATTCTGCCACTTCCTTTGTGCCATCCAGTTTTTTGTTTTGCAATCGTTCGGTCATGGGGAAGGGCTCTCCCTCTCAACCCGCAATGCTAAGATCAAGGCTTGGGTTGAGGAAGGTAACATTTGCACCTCCTGCAAGCTGAGGAAAGGTAAATCACATCCCTCCTGTTTTCATGTTTGGTGTCAGTGGGGTTACACATTGATCATTGCCAATTGTTTGGGGCTTTCGGGGGAACCAGCATCATTTTGCATAGTGCTTTGTGGAATTCATTGCCTGGATCATGCTGGATGCCAAGGCTGCTGCTGTGACACTAATGACATTTGAGATATTCCTGTCCCTGTTCGCTACTTTGAATCTTTGGGACATTAAATTGGACTGCTAATCGGTTGAGTTGTAAGAGGATGAGGTTGGGTGGAAGAAATGGTTAATTCCAGCTAATGCATGACGTTAGCCCAAAACATTCTCTGGATTGGGATAATGTTGATCATTGGCTGGAAGTAGCTTTGGGCATTTTCATTTAACTAACTGATCTTTACGAACCATCATTGATGAGTCTCCTGTGTATCACTCCCCCTCTGTCCAAAACTCGTCCTCTGACAGATGGCGGGGCGGCTAACTTTGGCCTCAACTTTCTCACCTTCATCATCCTGTTCAACAACCTGATCCCCATCAGTCTCCTGGTCACACTGGAGGTTATCAAGTTCATCCAAGCTTTTTTTATCAACTGGGTGAGTTCAAACTACTAAACTCTAGTTTGAGATAGATGCTCTGAAACACTTTTTTTTAAGTATGTGTGTGTTTTACCTCATTGTTAACGTGCATTACAAAAGCAAACATACTTGCAGCACAGTGCATGTGACTTGTTTTAGGATTTTATGCTATGAGCACAAAATATCATTAATGAAAATGCCGTACAGTTAATCACTAGATAAACAAAGCAAGGAGGGTGGTGACTGTTTAAACACAGAGCACTGTTCTGCAGTTAAAGCTGTTATTATATCAACAAGAGATTGAATGACATAGTGATGAATACGGAGAGGTATTATGACTATTTTGATTTATTGTTGTTGCTTTCATTGTTTCCAAACCCTGCAGGCAGCTTTTTTCTTTCAGCAAAAGAAGCTCTAAAAACTTGCTGTGCACTACCTGCCCAACACAGAACGGAAGTTAGCAGCTAACTTATGAGCACAGTGGAGTATTTAGCAACTAAAGAGACAGATATTTCCCTCAGGGACAGGTAGAGACCAAAATGGAGCTAAAAGGAGAGTGAATATTGAACTTTGTTAGATCGATACAAACACGACTCAAAATGAATACTGATGTCGCTGTGTGTCTGCTTGATGCCTGAAGAAGCCACTGTTTGCCAAGACATTCACCATATCACCTTTATATGGTAGTGTTATGTTTACAGCTTGTTGCACTGCCCCCAGGTGGCCAAAAAGTGATTATTACAGGTTGAAGAACTGGATATGTATGAATAACATGGTTAACATGATCCACAGAATATTTTTAACAAAACACAACATATGAATTGAAATCTGTAAAGAACGCTGCATAGCCAAAACATGTGTGAAACCTGACTGACATGAAGCATCCCAGTGAGCACCTCAAATATTGTGCTCTTGCAACTAGGTCAACCCCACCGACTATCAGCTGAGGAATTGTACTGATTTTTTTTTGCCTGAAGTTATTCTGGGCCCCTTTATTCATTAAATTTTAAATGAAAATCCTAGCAAGGAATATTTAGCAACATTTAGGGCATTTCTCAGTTGGTCTCTGTTCTCGCAGCTCCAACTGGTTCAGTATTTTCTTGAGGGAAAATTGACCGATGGGACTGAGAAGGGCCTGACTGAAGTGAAGCAACTGTTTTATTTATTTATTATCACGACTAATATACTTGTACTTTGATGAAAATTTGGATTGTTACCAGAAAGTTGTTTCTTTAGTGAAGTCTCACTTGATGTTTTTTGTGATCGGTTGTAGGACACTGATATGCTCTATGAGCCCACAAACACACCTGCCATGGCTCGCACCTCCAATCTGAATGAAGAATTAGGCCAGGTAAACAATGCAATTTATGTTACATTCACTATTCTGCTAACTCTTGAAAGGTCTATCTCTCTTTCAGAATAAAATGTATACCCATGAAGTCAGTGTTATTCTGTCTGTCTCTACAGGTCAAATACATTTTCTCTGACAAGACGGGGACTCTGACCTGCAACGTCATGCAGTTCAAGAAGTGCACCATCGCCGGTGTGGCCTATGGGTATGTTCCGTTTTCCTCCCCGTATTTAATATCCCCTGCCTCCCCCCTTTGCATCCTCTACCTTTGCCTCCCACATCACCTTCATTAAATGCCGAGTATGCATCACAGTACATCTGGCGTTTCTCTCTCCTCCCTTGCCTTCTCATTAGCAGCTGCATCAGTGCTCCTCTCAACATAAACTATAAATAAAAGGCAGACAGACATTTGCAAGCAAAGGCACTTTACTCTCTCCTTCGCAGGCTTCCGTTCATCGTTTGTCATGTTGAAGGTGTTTTTGAAAGCTGGCTATATGTTTCAGTATTTTCGCTGCAAGGTTGACAGTGTCTTGACTGACACAAGAATAGAAATATAAGAAACAAGAATATTAGCAACATACAGTATCCTCTTGCCACACAGGAAGTACACATGAATTTATTTGTCCCTCAGCTAACATTCATTAAATCAGCCTTGTTTTTTTCCCCCGAATATACTCTCATTTCATTTTAGTGCACAGATAATTAGCCTCACTGGATGCAAAACAAGTGGGAGAGCAGAGTATCTTCACAGAACCAAAGCAAGTGCAGGCGTGACAGTACATGATTAATCCCATTAGGATTCAATTAAAAGCATGATTGATGAAGTGCAGGCTGAAGAACAAAAGGGAGTATTTTATCTGCAGCTCTCTGTACCAAAGCTCTCATTACGCTGTGATTGCCAGCCCAGTAAGAACACTGACAACTTCTCACTATTGTTCCTGGGTCAAGAGTATAAAGTCACTTTAAGCTGTGATATATACATGTTGATGATGTGATACTGTGTGGATATTTATTTTCTTTATTTCAAACTATTATTATTACATTTTGCACTGTCTTTTCCTGTTTTTGTTGCCTTTTTCTAACAGTTATTTAATTGGGTCAGGCCTGCTGGTCATCAGGGACACACTTTCCTCCCCGCAAAGATTGAAGTTAGGCAGCAGTCTTTTTCTCCTTCATCCCAAGTAGCGATGTTTCCCTTTGATTCTCTGAAACGAGGACTCCCTCTTATGCAACTGATAAATATGGATGAGTGTTTCATAGCAGGAGGGGAAAAAAATCAGGTTCTAATGAGGCGAAGCTCTTTTGGTGACGCTGTCATTTGGCCTGCTCTTCTTCTTCCTCTTCTGGGTTCCCAAAATAAGAGCTGGGTCAGTTTCAAACCGTGTTTACAGTAAAGATCATTGTTCTGTGTTCATACTTCACCAGACAATAACAACGTTAACTGTAACAGTGGTGTAATCTACTTCATTTTACTTCGATTACTCCACCTCATAGAATATGCTGACATTATTTTTTTTATATTAGAGACATTGGAGATGTAGTCATTTGCCAATTTTTTTTTTCCATGATTCTACCACTGTTTACATTATGTTGTGTGTTGGTAATCTGACAAGTTAGTTGTAGTTTATCTCTGTCTATGTGTCAGCCAGTAGTCACAGATGAGCCTTCACATATTGGCTTGCTCTTAATTAGCTTTTTTGAAATTCAGTGGCAAGAAGTCACAAGAAGATTACTGACTCAGTGTTTTTCCAAATAAATAGCTCACTGTAATACTTCCTTATTTGTAAGTATTACAGTGGTGAGTGTGAATGCTGGCACAACAAGATCTGATAGATCTTCTTCCTCATTGATATAGACCTTCATTGTTGTCAAAAAATGATTAAGCCAAGTCAAGCACTGGTAAAAAAAATACATAAGCTGTTTCATTATTATAACATGGGTACTTTATCTAATATTGACTTGAACCCACCCCAATACTTGCAAGCTCACCAGTCACGACGTAAAGTACTCCCCACTAAATGTGCTGTTTACTCCAGTTTGCGTTGTATTTTCTAAAAACTAGAGCACCCAGCTGTTTCAGGAAATTATTCACCCCTTTTAAAAACTGAAAATACATATTTTCTTGACCTATTTTTTAAGAAGTAGTATGTTAGTAGGAACTAGTGATCTTAGGGCTGAGTGCCAATTACAGAGCAGGGAAGCCAGGAAGTGCTGAGAGACAGACAAACACATTGTTGATTTTGGTCTTTTTGTGGGATTTGTAGTTAATAATCAACATATAGAATTCCTGTTCTCCAGCCTTATCATTTAAGGTTAAAATCTTCTATAGAAATATATACTATATATTTTATGTTAGAAAGATATAATGGATTCCTTATTGTTTGTATCTACACAACAGTGCATATTACGTAAAATACAGTATGGGTTTGATGACTGCCACTTCCTTTCTTTTCCTACCACAGATATCTGTTAATATTGAAATATGATTGTTGTTTTGAGGAAGATATTGGGTAATTACATTTTGCATTCTTTGTCAGCAACATGTCTCTAGAATTAGTATCCTAGAATTAAGTTACTTAAATGCTTTTTCAGCTAATTGTATTTCAGGAAGTATTAGTATGTCCTTTAGTTTAAAAAAAAAAGTAAAATTATTTGTGTAAAAGCAAGGATAAAACATTCTGTACTTTAATGCAAATGAATGAACATGCGTGTGCATTGTGCCTACTCTGTGGCATGACTTGTAATTTGGTGGCAGCACACACACACACACACACACACACACACACACACTCAAAGCCCCCCCGACACTGCCGTCTGCATGTGTTCCTCACCACAAATTAAGTGCTGCTGTAATTAATAAAGCCAACCCCAAGGGTGCAGACATTAATTAATTCCACTGGATTGGAGTCTAAATCTCAAGGAGAGATACTGCTTAGGTCAGAATGGCTCCCAGAATCCTCCTGGGTGTTATTTGTGAAGACTAGAGTGAAAGCATATTTTTTTGAAATGTGTGAATACTCGTGACAGAACTGGCAAAAAATGTTTTAATAACCCAAATTTGCGTAGGTGATTTCTCACTGCGTAGTATAACTCTGTACATATGTATTGGATACAGTTGTCACCTATGCGTGATACTGTGTATCAGCCTGTGTGTAGACACACTGGTTTGTTGTTAATGCAGATAACCACAGTGCTGTTTTACTGAAGTCTGAACAGGCTCCCAGCATGAATCAAACTGACTCTGAATCAAACGGGGAGCCGTAATGTTCAGTGGAGCGCATCGTCTGATCGGCTCTTCTCCTCACAGTTAACAAAACCCTGCACTGCAGTTAGTCTGCCAGAGCAGAGATGTCAAAATAATTTGGTGCCTCATTTTGGAGCACTGTGCTCTCTGACCACATTTAGACTTTCAAACGTTGTTTTCATTGCTTCATTCTTTGGTGTCAATACTCACGTACACATTGCAGTTGCTGTTGCAAAGTTCCTCTTGTTGCCTGATGAGGAACAAGAGAGGAAGACTTGTTACTATGATAAAATTATTCCAATTCATAGTTTGCATCTAGCTCTCTTGGATTATATTTCTTCTCTTTCTCTCATCTAATTCATCAGATTTTCTCCATTAACTTATGGCGAGACGTCCTCAGTGTAATATCTTTAGCTCTAGTTTTCGCTATCAAATATACTATATGTTAAGCTAAGCTAAGCTTGCTGTTGGAAGTATCTTTATATTAAATGTACAGATATGAGAGTGGTATTAATCTTCTTGTGTAACTCTTGCCTAGAAAGCAAGTAAATTTATTTCCCAAAATGTTGAACTACTCCTTTAAAGAGTAAATAATTAGAGGGCCTGCTGTAAACACTGCTGTCAACCTAACCCCAGACACCTCAGCTACAGTCCCTCCTGGCATTTGACCTGTCATACTCTAACTTCTCATAAACAATCCCATCTTTACTCCAATCCTTGGCACCTGCACATTCCCAGAGCATGTTAATGGTAGACTCTGTCAACAAGATGATTTTTGTTCTCCACCTTCGCTCCAACAGTCACGTCCCTGAGGCTGAGGAGGGTAGTTTTGCAGAGGACGACTGGTAAGATGACTGGGTGTGAAATGGTGTTTTTTTTTTTTTTTTAATTTCGCTCTCTGCTTCTGTGATGTATTGGTGCTGCCTTGCCTTGTGGAAATTGTGACTTTGAACACAGTACTTCAATATATGTTTGCTGTTTTTTCTTTGTGTGTTCAGTACTCTTGGGAAATGTTGTATGTGACTGTGGCTCTTGATTCAGTGTATATACCTGTTGTTGTGAAAGAACAGTCTTACACAAATGATCAAGTATTTATTGCCAGTATTGTACTGGAATTATGATTGAATTTTGTGGCTGTCTAACAGGCACTTGCACATTTAACAGATTTGCTAAACCAAGCCTTCTAGCATTTACTGTACTCTGTTGTGTTGAGGCTGAAGCTGTTGCAGCATATTCTCCTTTTCCCCAGTTAACATCAAGCTAACTTTGGAGATCGTAGCCACACACCCACTTATTCTCTCTCTCTCTTTCTCCCTCTCTCTCTCGCACACACGCACACGCACGCACGCACACACACACACACACACACACACACACACACACACACACACACACACACACACACACACACACAACACACGCTCACACAGTCCTACTTCTGAGATCCATCTGCTACAGTGTTGAGATCTGCAGTAACAGCATGGGCGTGTCTCATCCATTTTGCATGGGGGATTGGGGCCTGTTTGTTAATGCCTATTATGCCAAAATGTTGAATCTTGCTGTAAAGGAAGTTGCCAGTGCCCATGAAAGCATGTCTGTTTACATCAGTTTTAGAGGCTTTTTTTAATACATAAATTAAGTTAAAGATAGAAGAGAAAATGAAACAGTCAAACACTGTAGAAGTGCACTCCCATCTCGACACAGGGTCAGTTTTGGATCTGTTATTTCCTTCTCCTTATGGGACACCCTGGTGTGTCATAGGTTTGATCTGGAATCGGTCCCCAGCTATTGACTGTGAACAGCCAGCACCCTTGTTCCCATAGTGACAGGACCTCTGTGTGCTGGCAGATAATCAATAACTGACCAGCATCCACACCCAGCCTCTTGCCTCAGAAATTTCATCAAGACAATTGACACGGCAAGCTACACTACTACTGCAGTAGAGAAAAGCTTATAGAGCCTCCCTGTACAAGGGTTAGAAACCGTAATAATGACTCCACTTTGCTGTAGAATTTGTATTTGATATATATATATGTATAATGGCTCTGAAAAGTATCACAGTAAAATTCCTACAATTAGAGCAAGATATATGTTTGTGCTATGGTATATAAAGGAAAACTTGAGGCTATTTAGTTGAAACATCTGCCCTCCTTAGTGTTTATGTATGTGGAACATTTGGAAATACAGATTTTGTTTTCCAGTTTCTCCCCTGACATATTTTAATAAAGCCCCTGAGTGTGCTAAATTTCCCCTAACCTCTTGTGCATCTATGTAGCTGTAACACAATATTGACCCCATCCCTGCTTTTTAATTGCACCGCTGTCTTTTTCCCCATATTTCTTTCCTCCCCAAACCTCTATTTGCCGCAAAGTAGATGGAAGTATTACTGGCTGGCCAGCCTGTTGGCTCTTGGGGTTCTGAACAGTGTATCCTGTGGGATTAGAAAGACTTATGCTTGCTAATGGCAGCCTCTGTAACATTTCTATCAAGGTCCCAGTGCCATGGACAAAGCTGCTGTCGACCTGATCTATAGGACTCTATTTATCACAGAATCATGAATCGATCCCCGCTGGACAGCCAGTGAGCGGCTGGTGGCTACATACAAAATCACTGCCCTAAGCCACTGGTAGAGAGATAAAAAAAACATCCTTTTTCTTTGATCAATTAAAAGGTCTCCTCTGCAATCCAAAATCTTTTTTTTTCACAGTTCTGCATGACTTTCTGTTGTTGATTAAAGATTGTGTCATATTTTTCTTTTGCTATATTCCTAATGGACCTCCATTTATTTAATTATTTTGCATCTTGCCAGTGACAAAAAACATTTCTGGTGGAAGTATGAGAGACTAATTGTGTTTTCAGTAATTTATTAGGGTTTGGCTTTGATAAGTGTATGAGTAATATGGTCTTTTTAAGTTGCCAGAAATTATGTCTGCCTGCTGTTTCCCTGTAAGCAGTTCCTCTTGCATTGTGTAATATCCAAAGCAAAGGGGAACACCATTTATTATTTATGGAAATGACTGGAGTGAATGTGATGTATAACGGAGAGAATGAATAAATGAATGAGTGTGGTTTCTTTTGTGCACTGTGAAATAATAATGTCCCGTTTCAGGACATTGCTCTCTCTAAGGATGATCCGCTTCTGCCAGCATGGACAGAATCTCAAACAGTCATACTGTACATCACATTACTAAAGCCCAGGGGGGGTCTGAATTTGCATTCTGTCTGCATTGCGGTTGATACTTTTCTCAACAAATGTCAATACCGTTGGCACACAGCAATGGTTCTGTTAATACCAGTTTAAGACCTGTTTTATGGTGCCAGTCCCAGTGGAAAGTAGATTTATCTGGACCTGAAATGGTCAATTGATTCATTAGTTGGTTGACAGAAAATTAATTCATTGTTTCAGTCATTTTTCAGCAAAAAGGCCAAAACATTCACTGCTTCCAGATTCTCAAATGTGATGATTTGATGCCTTTTTTGATCATATATGATAGTAAACTAACCATCCTTGAGTTTTGGTGTGTTGTTCGGATGAGCAATTAGAATACATCACATTGGGAAAAAAATTAGAATGTTTTTTTTTTTTTTTTTACTATTTTCTGACATTTTTGTAGAAAGATCAATTCTTTGTTAGTTTCAGCCCTGATTTATCTTTACTGTAGGTTGTTGCAATCAAGCAATGGTACACAGCATTCTGCAGAGTAGTAGACAATTACATTTTTATTTTTGCTGTTGATGCCTAAGAGACACGTTTATTGTGCGCAATGTTGTATTTGGAAAGCTGTCAGATGCTGCCATAAAGTTGTACTTTTATGTAAACTCCGGTTATTGTCATAAGCCCTGTTGTTATGAGAATATGCTCTGATTATGATGCAAATTGTTTGTCCTTTATTGTCTAGTCTAAAGTCACGACGACACGTTCTAGTCGGCTGTCAGTGGATTCAGTGGTGCTATCAAGTATTCCAGTGTGCTCTGTTGTTTTGACTTCTCCGTCTCTTCTTTCCAGGCACAGCACACACTCGTCAGAGGAGGCCGGATTTAATGACCCAAGCTTACTGGAAAATCTCCAAAGTAATCACGTAAGTACTGTCAGGGTTCCCTGCCGCTCACCTGCAGTGACGGCTGCTGTTTAGAACAAAATTAAAAAGGATTTTGAATGTAATTGTGTGTGGTTCCGTAATGTCTTCTTGCCATTTTAAGTAGATATCAGTAATGTGGTGGACTTGTATGTTGTGTCTTTAAAAACAGTGAAAAGATTTTTCATGGCATGCACCCTCTTTAATATCAGTTTGATTAAAATCATACAGAGGGGTGGATTACTGTTTTTTCACAAGACATTGTAAACACAGGCAGGCAAACAAACAACTTAATTAGCTTATTCTGACAAGATGAGGACCTGCGTATTTGATTATCCATTATACAGCTGTACAGTAATTACATGTGTGAACTTGTGAATGTTCACTGCCCAAAAATGATATGTGAAAAATCAAACTGAACTGAAATCAAACAAGATATGCAATTGTGTCTTTATAGGGAGCATTACAGGTTACCTGTGGTAATGAAATGGGTGAAAACTGTGATTGATTGGCTGGTTGAGTCACTCAGCTGCAGAACAGTGTGGGGGAGGCAGAATGTCACATCTAATTACGTACAGTAGTACCGCCCAGGGAAAGTAGTAATCCCACTGTGATGTTTGCTCTGTTATGACAGCGAAATCTCTCCACACATTGAGTTTGTCTAGGATCTGCTTTAGTTTCATATTGATAGCCCCGCGCCCACTGCTAATTATGGTGCATAACCAACCGCTGTTTAGAAACCACAGTCTCTCTACTCTCTGGTAATGATTCTGCTTATGATTAATCTGTTGGGTTGTAGTTGTACTAATGATTTGTTGATGGTGGATGTCTTGATAGTGGAGCACTTGTATGAGTCATAGTTTATGGCCACTTCCTAGAGCATTCCTGCCTGATACTGTGACACTATGGTTATAATTGAACATTTTGAGAAATAGTGTTATGTGACAAGATTGACACCACTCTCATGTCTGTTGGGTAAATATGTAGCAGGAGCCAGCAGCCGGTTAGCTTATCTTAGCATAAAGACCAGAAACATGTGGAAACAGTTAGCCTGGCTCTGTTCCAAAGGCAGAAGAATTTGCTCACTAGCGCATCTGATTAACACATTATATGTCATTTGCTCATTGTGCACAAAAAGTGTTAGAGTATTAAAACAACATGTTATGGTTTTGTGTGTGGTTATGTGCTGGACTATTTCTTAGCCATCTTCTTCTTGTCACTTCGAGATTGCAACCAGCTGAGGCTCAGGGAAGTAACTGCACCAAGCTGAGAAATAGTCAATAAACACATTACTGCCTGTAAAACCATCAAATTTAGTTTTTAACTTTTCCTATGGATAAACCAAAACAAGGTATAACATGTTGATTAATGAGCTTTAGATGTTCAGGTAGGTGGATTTTGAGCATGAAAGTGAGTAAGTGGACCTTCCAAAATGTTGAGCTATTCCTTTAAATTTACAAAATCAGCTTTAGTCTTGTTATGACGTTATCTCCACCCTTCAAGACTTCAGCTCAAATGCTATTAATAAACCATCACTGCTACTGCTATAGATGCTAAATGAAGCTATAGATTTCATTTAACACCTTATGTTCTCACAAACACTTTGTCCTTATGCCCATCAGGATGCTTCTTACTTAAACATTACTAATCCTTATCATTAACAACAGTTTTACATGGCTGCAGGCTATTTGTAGGAGTAGTGTTGATACAGTGTTGAGGGGGATGGCAGACTAGGAGAAGGGAATTAACAGTGCTGACAAAAATAAACATCCCCTCTGGTGCTTTTCGTGTTCTCTTGAGTCACTGGACATGTTCTCCGCCTGCAGAGTTTCCGCAGCCTTTGTGGGTGTTTGTTTGCTTGCTTGCTTGCCTGGGCTCTCTTCTTCATTTTCTTTTGACCCTTCAACTTTTTCCACACTGGCCACGTCTCAAGTGATGAGTGTCCATCACTGTTGCTGTGACACTGATTACCCAGGAGTCAGTGGGGGTGATAGCTGGCAGCACAGTATTAGCTGTCACATCTAATTGTGCCATCAGAGCAAAGCTCGCAACGTGCCCTGCACTCTCTGCCTAGGTTACCACCACTATTGATAGCACACACATATGTTTGTCCTCTATAGCTTAAAGGAAACAGGGGAAGCAGCTAGCTTGGCTTTCTCCAAGGGTACAAAAATCTGCCCACAAGCATCTATACAGCTCACTAATCAAAACATAATGTCTTGAGTGTTTAATCTATAGAAAATAAATTCTAAACACAAAAAGTTGTTGTTTTACAAGGGGTTATGGGCTGGACTATTTTTTGACTTGTGCTAGTGGCTTAACGGAGTCTTGTAGTCACCTCCATAAGGGTCCAAGGCAAAGAAAATTCTGAACTAGATACCTAACCCCATCCCTTTCTTTAGATTTAACCAAAACAAAATTCTAACTTTAGCCCTAAAACCAAATTTAACCCTCAAACAGTCTCATGAAGAGGTGAGGAGCAGCCAAAATGTTGACACCACACACACACACGCACACACACACACACACACACACACACACACACACACACACACACAGATGCACAGACATGCACACACTGACATGTCCTTCAGAGGATACCTGTCAACTCAGGCCAGATTAGCATGCTGCTTGGAGGCAGAGGGGGCTCTCTCAGCCACCTGGACTGTAATAGACTCTGTGTACTTTCATTTATGGGAGGCCCTTTGATTTGCCCTCCCCCCTCCATTCATTTGCTCCTTTGTTCCCCCTTAAAGAGCTCTCACCAGAGTTGCCATGGCTGACAGAAAGAGCAAATGTACTAATACTGTCTGTTTGTGTATAGCTTTTTGTTGAGTAGGGGGGGTAAAATGCACAGTTTTTTTGAGTTATCAGCAGTCAATAAATCATAGCATGGTGTTAGTTGGAGTTATATTTGTTACATCAGCTGCATTTATTATTGGCTGATTTAAATGTTGGTAAACTAGGAATGTGAGCTTAGTCTGGTATTAATCTTATTGTTAACAACCATTACCACAGTGTTGCTGTATGATTCAGGCCTGTCGTAGCCCTGCAGGCTGCTGATATCTCGGCCTCAGCTGCAGTCACTGACGAGGAGCTGGTGGTCCTGCAGCTTCAGACAGGAACCTCAGCAGATGCCTGTCCGTGTGTACCCCACAGCTAGTTAGTCATACGTTTCCCCTCATTAATGTAAAATGCCCTCAGTATGTAGGTTAGGCTTTTTTGCATTAACTGAAGCAAGTTTATATTGCATGAACATGCATGAGTAAATGTCTGTCAGCAGCTGGCGAGTCCTGTGTGATCCTGCTGGCTTCTTACCAGCAGTCATTTGTCTGGCTGAACATGACTGGTTAATATACAGCAACACATATGATCCAGGAGCTGACAAACCTGAAGCTGCTTAACTAGAGGTTATAGTTTTGAAGAATTTTTCTTATTTCTTATTTAAACTGAAATAAATAATTGTAACTATTTAAACTTTAATAGATAATCAAGACTTTTGAGAACTCCATGGCTTATACTTTTAAATATTTATCATTTGTAATGTATTTTTACCAGAGAATTGAAGTTTTAAGCCAATCATCTGAATTTTGTTGTAAGTGATTAGGGAGGAAAAAAATTATTTATGCATTTACTTAAATAAAGAAAATTTTTAAAGGCATTTTCACTCAAAGCTCATAAAATTAATGAGTGGTTCTGGGCCTAATCAGGTTTGTTTAACTGACAAAACCAGTTAGACTAGGAAAAAGTAACAATAACAGCTCAGTTGTCTCTGTTTTGCTGTTTCTGCTCTTTTCTGCTAAGTGCACGTTTTGTAACACTTTATGGAGATGGTGGTTTGAAATAAAGCAAACCAAACCTCAGGATTATATAGTGCTGTTCATTTTATGCCATTTCAAACCAGTTTTATGAACTATTGTAGATTTACAAAATCTCAGACTTTAGAACTGCTCTGAAGTGATTCTGCACTGATTTAAGGACAAGTAATATGCGCTCACACACGTAATGACTCTGCTGGCAGGTTGTGTGTCTCACATATGTACAGGAGATTCCTGCAGGCTAGTCACAGTCTCGCTCTCTGTCTACAGTATCATCAGGATCTTGCTGAATGTTTTGTTTGTGTTTTGTTAGGACATGTTTTATTAAAGAACATTAAAAGTCAAAGTGCCCTTTCCACTTGCTCTAGCCTACAGCTGCTGTCATCCTGGAGTTCATGACCATGATGGCCATCTGTCACACTGCAGTCCCTGAGCGCACAGACGGAAAAATCACCTACCAGGCTGCATCTCCAGGTACATCACATCTTCAGGCACCCAATTATTTTAGAATCAGTCCAGTACAGCTTTTGAATGTACAGTATGCCACTCAACTTCAATGTATGATGTGTCCATAGATGATAATTTGGAAATCATATTATAGCCCAGACTTCTTCTACTAAGAGAAAAACTTAACTCTTAATTTTCAAGGTGTTAATTAGCAAGACTAGACATTGCAGAAGATGGCAGCTAACCAGATTTACACTTCTAGATTCAAAGCACTATGATGTCTATGACTGTTAAAGCTAAAATGAACATTGCCACTTGTCTAGAGGGACCCACTCTCTGTGCTAATGTAATATGTTAACACACACACTCATTGCCTCCAGGTGGCACAAGTGTCAAAATTGCAGAAGTTGTTTCTGTCTTTGCCTGTAGATGGCACTGAACAGCAGGTTTATTTGCTGTCCAAACTGCCGCAGCTGTTAATTTTCTTGCTGATAGGTGGCACAAGTTGGTCTAGAGCCGCAAGGTCTGAAACTGCAGGTCTTAAATTGCTGGTGCTGCAGCTCTGACTAGACCTTGGTCCAGGTGCTCTGCATGGATGATGTTGTGTGTCCTTGATTCTTCACTTTGTTTAGATATTTAATTTTCCATCTAGTGACCTCTATGTCTTAGTGAATGGAACATACCACCACCACCTCCAGGCATCAATATTTCATAAGAGAGACAAGACATTTATATAATCATCAGTGCATGAGAGAACCAGGAATCATTTTATAAAATAAAATATCTTGTTTACAGATGACATGGTATATGTCACATTGATTCTGTGAACCTCACTGTGAGTCTTTCAGTCTCATATTCACAGCTGAATGTAATAGACAATAGAAATATAACATGCATTATAAAGGAGGTGAAATTAACTGAGACTTGAAAAAATAGTTTCTTTTATGTTTTCCAAGAGTGACTGCAGCTTTGTCAGGGACCTGCACCCCAATCCAAGTGCACTTGATTCTGACACTTTGAGTAGTGTGAACACTGCATACCTCACTTTACACATTACGGGGTGGGTGGGGGTGGGGATCGTACTCAGGTGTGGTACAAAGCAATCGTACCCTATATGAAAACACCCTAAGGCATGTCCACATTGGTTTCACTGTTCAGACACAGTGGTTGCTTCTTGCAGCAGTATGCAGATTTCCAGAAAATAGAAAACCATCCTAATGAACTCTGAAAATGTCACTGTGCTTAAAGGCATAATCCATGATCTAAATGTAAACAGAGGTAGCTCTCATGGGAAAAATTAAAAACATTATATTTGTTATTGTGTAATTGGCAGGTTTTTGAGTAAATGGATAAATGCACTGATTGGTTTTAATAAAAACATATTGATTGACTATAAAAACAAATTCTGCTGATGTTCTTCTTACATTTTGCTTTTGATAAGAGAAATGACTTTTTTGCCTGATTGCGTAGAACAATCGTGGTCTCATGGAGCTTTGGGGTTTGAAGCAGAGTGGGGGGAATGGCAAAGAGAAAGCTAGTCAAGTGAACTGTAAAAAACAAGCAGAGAGCTTTTTCTCACCCTGCAGCATCCTCATGCAAGCTGTAGCATAAGTTACCTGGTCCACAGCTTTCAGTTTGCTGCCCTCATTGTGAAAATGTGTCGACATGAACTAGTTTCATATATTTAATATGAATGTGTTTTTTATCATAAATGTCAGGTGTCTGTGTGTTTATCTGTAACATTTAGGGTCTCTATTTGCTTTCCAGATGAAGGTGCTCTGGTGAGAGCAGCAAGAAACCTCGGCTTTGTGTTTTCTGGTAGAACCCCAGACAGCGTCATAGTGGAAATTGTGAGTTGGACATGACGAGTTTAATGAAAGGCATGCAAGCTATTGTACTGATGGATGGATCCACTTGTTAATGTTGACATGTATGAGCTCAAACAAGAAAAAAAGACAAACTGTAAGACTGTGTGCTCACACACAGATAGATGTGTGACACTAGAGACAAGGGTTTTTCTGTCAATAATGAATTCAAACAAATGCAAACAAATTGCAGATGCAGACCCTCAGCAATAAGCCATTACTTTTATCCTCAAGTGGAAGAGTTTTGATCATTTTTAATGATTATCTATTAAAGGAATACTTCAACCTTTGTAAAATCTGTTTATTTTCTTGCCAAGACTAGATGATTTTGTCAATTCTGCATTCACGTGTCAACTGTAAGTATGAAGTTACAGTGAGCAGCTGCTTAGCTTAGTTCAGCATGAATCCTGGAAATGAGGAAATGTCAAGCCTGGCTGTGTCCAGAGGTAACAAAATCCAGATTTCTTGATGGGGAGCAATTGCCAGACAGCTGGTGGAGTTATTGCACCTGGGTGGAAATAGTACGCATAAGACCCCTTAAAACAGTAGATTGTTGTTTTTACACTTACATTTTTGTGTGAATCAAACAAGATATAACATATCAATTATTGAGCTTTTGAGGTGCTGGCAGATTTACCTTACCGAGAGTTACCTTGGGATGGAACCAGGCTAACTTTCCTCTTGTTTCCAGTACCTATGCTAAACTAAGCTAACCGACTGGTGGTTCCATCTACTTATTTACTGAGTGGACATGAGAGTTGCAACAATCTATTCATCTAACTCTTGGCAAAAATTTGAATACATTCATTTATGTGAGCTAATTCTTAAACCACACTGCACATCACAGTTATTTTTTCCATGAAGTTGTAGTGTCTCTACAATCTGTAGAATATCCCTAGGCCAAACTTAGGTAATTAATTCACTCTTTTGTTATTTTGCTCAGATGTTCCAAAACAGACCTTGAACTAAAACTAATATACATAATACCAAAGAGAACTCAGCCTTTTGTATCCACATGGACTGCAGCAATGGAAAATGACAAATACCACATCGGCTGTGATTATACCCTGTGCTGACGCAGTGTGTGTCCTCCCCAAAGCTCAGGTCACCCATCCTGTTGCTCCCTTAATTGGCTAACCTGATGATTGCACTCAAAGCAGCACAGGCAGAGAGGCCAGAACCATTTAAATTTTTTTCTTCCCTCTGCTGAGAACATCTTGTCACAAAGATGTTTGTCCAATTTCTTAACCTTTATTAGGCCTTCTAAAGCTCTCAGCATCTATTTAATCACTCTGTCTTGTACCTAGCGGTCTCTACAATTAAGGAAGTTAATTGAATTTTACCTTGTTATTCTCCCTCCATCAGCTCAATGCAGGCAACTGATAAACACATTTAAAGTGCAATTAAGGCTGATTGGAGTAGGGTGGCAGGGCTGGCTTGCGCTACTTAAGATAAGTTGTCTCAGAAGAAGGCTGAGGTTGAGATGTCTCCTTCTGGAGTATGTTAACTTATCTGTCTCTTTGGATTTAGCTTGGAAGAGAGGAGAAGTACGAACTGCTTCATGTGCTGGAGTTTACAAGGTACGACTTAAACATTAATAATTATTGTGTGTACAACTGCAGTCTACTCTGTAATTTGTTGTCAATGCAGGCCGTAAATGTAGGTAAATATTTGTTTTTTGCAGTCAAATCCTCAAAAGAATCATGTGCTTTCACAGTTCATCATCTGCCTTTAGCCCTCATGATCTGCACTAATTAATTGTGTGACCTAGGTGTGATATCTTGTTACCCACCTCTCTGATTTCTAATTTAAGCAGACATATGCTTGCTCAAACATTACGTGATAATTTGCTGTAGCGGCTGTAACACCTTGTAATGTGATTTCTCTCACTTGCTTTCTGTCTTTACCCCTCCCTCTTCTTCCTCTCTCTCTCTGACTCTCTTTTTCCTTTTTCTCTCTTAGCGCGAGGAAGAGGATGTCAGTCATCATGCGGACCCCATCTGGGAAGATCCGCCTCTACTGCAAAGGAGCTGTGAGTGTCTGTCTCTCTCCATGGCAACGCATGACAGCCCATCATCATCATCACCACACACACACACACAAGCGCCGAATGCTCTCCTCCCCTTATTGCCTCTCGCTGTCTTGTCAGGAAATCTTTTCAATGAGCAGCAGCATGAAGCAAGAACACCATATTTCACACATGGGTATCTCTATAAAATAATGCATACACAATCATTATGGTTCACAGGAAGTCACTCAGCCGCTACAAACTACCTGACTACACTCAATCCACAGTTGGTGGACGCAACACCCTGCATTCAAAAGAAAATAATGTTCTTTGGTCCAGCGTTAAAGATTAGGGAAGTAATTTGAAGGGATTGGTATGAGGGTAAGATTAGTAACATTTTACACAATGAGAGTTATCATTCAATGTCTTTAATTTACTAATTGTGTAGGTAGGTTATAAAGACCAAACAAATGTTATCATTTTCCTAATTTTCTGTGTTTTCACTTTGAAGGTTTAAGGCTTATGTTTTATCTAAGCTGCTTGTGTTTTATTGTAGTTTCACACATTATTAATTTCATGATAATATCAATAAGGAGATTTTCCAAAAGGCCGAAATGTAATTAGCAGGTGTGTTATTAGAACACATTAGTCACAGAGTGATTTATCCGATTCAGATACATTTTTTATGTATTCATTTAGTCCCCTGGATCTGCTTTTAAGTCTGTGATTATTTCAGGACAAGTAGCTTGAGGGTGATTGGGCAAGTCTGTGCGGAAGCACAAATTGCAGCGCACAAGGGCTTCATCCAACCTGAGACACCCATTTGCCAAGTAGTCCATGTCCAGCAGGTTCCTTTATTTCCTCTCTGGTTGTCGGTAACCAATGAGTATTTGTTTCCCCTCAGGACACAGTGATCTATGACCGTCTGGCAGACAGCTCTAGGTACAAAGAGATCACGTTGAAGCACCTGGAACAGTTTGCCACTGAGGGTGAGTGGACTAACAGCACCCCCTGTCTGCCAAAAGTAAAACATCTTTTAGAATGCTTCTAATATGTGCTTTTTTGTGGTCATCAATACCATTTGATTGTCAGTTGCAGCAGAAGTAGTAGCTTTGTTTCTCTAAGAACTTAAACTGAATGCCATTATTTAATGAACAGTCAGTCCAAATATGAGTAAGCTGAAGGAATAATAACCAGAGGCAGTGGAGCTGAAAGAAACTGCATCAGAGACCCTCCTTTTTGTTCTGCGTCCATACTGCCCCCTTGTGAGATACATGCAAAATGATGTCATTGGGAATATTTGATGTAGGCTAAATATAGTATTCAGGACAGATTGTGAAGATCCTCAGTCACAGTAATTTGGAGACGCCTGAATAATATATTATAACTTCCGTCAGCTTTCATACAAGAAGAGTAACAGTGACTTACCGTTTATTTGTCAGATGGTATTGATCTATTTTATTGCATTGAACAAAGAATCTTGCTAACCAGATATTTGGATGTGTAACAGATTTATATTAACATGCACTACAAATACAATTTCTGATAAAGTGCACAAACTTTATCAGCATGTTACTTAAATCCAGCAGTGTCAGAGTTTGTATTTGCTCATCTAGACATTTGTAAAATAATTGCCTATATGGGTTGCATGCATTTGCTGCATTAGCATAGTATCAGGTAAGTTACTATGTTGGCTGTTGGTGAAAGAAATAAAATGATCTCCTATTATGGTTTCCTTTTATCTTGCTGTTTGTATTTTATCTGACAGGGAAAATGCTCAATACTAGAATAAATGGCATATTCTTTAACATAAATATACATACAACATAACAAACATCCACAATATAATACAGTACACATTCACTGAGAAATTACAGAAGTAGTAGTTAGGTAACATCCATGCTGTGTTGTGTTTTGCATGACAACCACCCATCCATTTCTGTCAAAAGGAAAGAAATCAGGAAGTCGGGATTTGTATATGAATAGAAAAGATGAAGAAATAATAAAAGTTTTTATGTAGTAGCATTCATCAACTACACAATGAGGACATCAACAACAGTTACAATGTACAGATCTGTCTGACTGGCATGCTCAGAGCTCACCCCTGTCAAAAATCAATGTTTTGAAATGGAAAATTTTAAGAAGTCATGACATTTGACCCAAGTGTTTCAATGCTGTTTTCCATGTCCAGGACTGCGCACCCTGTGCTTTGCTGTGTCAGACATCAGTGAGTCGTCCTATCAGCAGTGGCAGGAGATCCACCACAGAGCCTGCACCTCCCTGCAGAACAGAGCCCTCAAACTTGAGGAGAGCTATGAACTGATAGAGAAGGTTTGTTAAGTGAAATACTGTAATATATTTATAGGCCGGGTACATACAGTACACTTTTCATTTATGTGGCTGTGTGCTGCCTCTTCTTGACACACAATAGCAACTGTATATGTTATGGTCTTCTGTGCACCAAACTAAGGTTGAACTGAAGGCCTCTTTGTAACTAACATTGTATCGTAATCACACCTGGAAACCTGAAAAAGTTCACAATTATGTATGCGTATTTGTGTGAGGTTTGACCAGCAGGTAGGTTTGCTTTTCTGTGAGGTGGGTCTATGTGGAAGCACTAGTCAAACACAGGAAGCCACAGTCGTAAATCAACCACTTGGCATGTTCTTCATGGCTGCTCCCGGCTGCCCAAAACAAATGGAGGCAATCAATCATGAAATAAACATAAAAGCTCTCAGAGAGGAAAATGTAATGTGCATTGCTTAATGGGCAGAGTGTGGCACTGATGCTGCCAGGATCTGGGGCTCATTGCTCCTCAGGGCAACTCGTACTTAAAAATGCACACAGTCACACCACATGAGGGCACAATGGAGTTGCAGTGAAACATAAAAGATGGAGCTGTTCATCTAAAGTCCTTCTCATCATCTCTCAAACAGTGTGAGGTATGACTCCTAATAAGAAAATATTAAAATGTGATAAATTCCAGATTATGCAGACTTCATAGGATTTAATTAATGAGTAAAGATTTAACTTAATTCCTTTGTTTTATGTTTAATGCTTGATTATTGTTTTCAAAAATTATTGATTATTTCCATTACTTTTACTTTAGTGTGCTTAGACATTGTCAGTTGGTGTAATTGTATTCTCTACAGTGTCATCATATATCTTTGTTCTTGAGTATGCACATGCAAAGCAAGTTGTAGGAGCCACTCTCTTAGTACTACATGGACACTGAGCTGCAAGTTCAACCCTTCAAATTATGATTAACCTACCAACACCAACCATTTGCCAGTCATTGATGTTATCGTTCCACCCTAGCCTGGGGGTTGAAATCCTGATCCAAGAGGTTCTTGTATCATAATCCACAAAAAGTGCCTTTAACAACAACAGGAACAATAAAGCAATTCACAACCAAAATGGCAAATGAGGGCTTATCAGATAGTCATGTTCTTCCCCAGGCACAGTTTTCTGTGCTGTGCGGTTCCCAGTGATTAGAGAGGACAGAGCTACAGACGTTCAGGCAGCAGGGCTCAGGTCACAACTTAAAGAGCTTCCCCTGCTTTTCCTCTGCTGCTGGCTCCTGTCTCTCCTCTACCCCTGGGTCTTGTCAAATCTTTGGCCCCGGGATGGGGCCAGTATGAGCCCACAACCAGCCCCAAAGAACCACCAAGTTTCCTGGGAAAAACACCAACAGTATTTTGTGGGTGTGCTTATGTGGGAGAGATTGTGTCCACAGATGCGCACACACACACACACACACACACACAGACAGGGGCACAGTAACTGATCCAAAACCCCTTAAGTCTGTGGTGATTTCTCTGGGTGATAAACAAGAGCAGCTGATGAGGGGAAAAACATGACCAAGTGAGTGACACAATCCCGGCTTACATGTTTCTCTGACACATGATGTTATAAAGACCTTCCTCTGTTATGATCACTACTTACTGACTCTTTTACTGACTTTTTCCCTGATGTAGAACCTGCAGCTCCTGGGGGCCACAGCGATTGAGGACAAGCTCCAGGATAAGGTGCCTGAAACCATAGAGACACTGATGAAAGCTGACATCAAGATCTGGATCCTGACTGGGGACAAACAAGAAACAGCCATCAATATTGGTGAGCAGGAACAGCAGGATGACTGTACGGTCTTTGAACTTCATGCTTTACTTGCTGATCTGATGTCATGCTGTTTTGTCACCAGAATTATCAGCAGTAATACCAACAATGGCACAATTCTTAAACAACCTGTACAGGAAAATTAGCTTTTAATATGCTCCCCTCCATATAGAGATCCAAAGTCACCACACTGTTGGTTTGTTTTCAGTTTGTTGAATCTGCACATCCTCCACTTTAAGTGCAGTCAGTTTTAACACACTTTGCCTCCCTGTTGCTCATTGTGCTTGAACAGAACAGTGGACAGATCACACAGTGGATAACAAGATAACCATAAATAGTTGTCTAGAGCCACAAAAAATATTATACAAGAAGTAACACATACAGCACAAGTTCATTTGCACCCACAGTTTCCCACTAAACTTTGTGCATAATGACATATTTGAGTGGTGCGTGTACACTTGGTTTCACACTAAATGGAAAGTCACTGGTGAACCTGATCTGTGCTGTGATAAATTGTACTCCAGCCTCTTACAGGTACTCCAGTCAGTCCTGCAGTCATTCTTCACCCAGCAAGACAAACTACTGACAAGCTGAATGCTTTTCTTGTCACACAAATCCAGCAAAAGCATCTGTCGATGAAGATGATGTATGAGCACACTGCACTGACATGAAATAAATAACACGCATATGTACACAAGCAGGCACCTCTCACGTATTTGGCTTCCCTAGAGGTTTTAGCTTTGCAGATGTTATCAGAGAGGTGAATGACTAACTCTGGCTCAGTTTATAGTCCTCTTCCATAAACGGCCCTGGTATTACTGTTCTTAGATGTGGCTAATTACCAGAAATGGATCAACCTTGAATATAGCCAACTTGGTAACACAGTGTTCAGAAAAATAGATATGAAAAGTACCTCCGTTTGTGGCTCTACCTACCACTGCGGCCTGACTGAATCAGCCCTTTGTGCCCACTGTGCCCAGATGTGAGGAGGCTCTGCAGAAGCACAGGCTCACTGGAAGTATTTTTACAGGTCCACCGTTTGACTGAGTCGCTCTGTAAAATTTCGGTTCAATATTGACTTTGTTTTTTACTATTTTCCTCACTGAAAGACGATCTCCATTGCCAGGGTTAATGGTTCACCTTTTGACACATTGGACTGGTGAATTCATCTCAATACATTTAGGTTTTCTGCATTTCAAGGTGGCCTGAAACCACCCAAACGCCTTACTTGGCACAAAATGTGGGGCATAAATGCAGCTGAGTTTACTTATTTTCACATATTTATGATACTGAAGCATGGGAGGTTGGTTTGATCTGAAACTGTGAAGGACTGTTTTGTTGTTTCAGTGGGTTTCTAATCCTGAACTATCATGACATAATGTACAGTACCCACTCTGACACCGTGTGTCTGGCTGCCCGAGGAAAGAGCAATGTTTACTCTGGGACACGCTCCCAGTGCTGTGAGCTGTTTGTTGAGGGGAGTTGTACGTACGTAATGCTTAGGACAGAGGTATGAGCCAGAATTCAATGAAAGGACAGTGCCTACTGGTCAGCTTGTTTGGAAACACTGCTCACTTTACTGGAGGTATCAAAGATGAGGAGCACACACAAATAGTGCTGTGTTAATTTTGGTATCATCCCCTTAAAGCAGAGAGTTTGACCATTAATTTCAGGTTCCCGTTACTCCTGCCTCACAAAATCCTAGCCACAATGTGTTATCCATTTAAAGTGCCTTCTGTGGCTAAAATTTGTATCTGTAATTGTTGCTCCCGAGGCAACATCCTAGATAACTGTGACGTGAGTGTCGCTGTTACACATTCCTCAATCCCTGTGGGGGCAGTGTTTAGTTCCGCCTGAGATGGAGAAAGGCCAGGAATTCAACTTTCTGTGCTGAAATAATAAAAAAAAAGCAGTTTGGCTGCAGTCAAATGAGCTTAAGGTAAACACATTAAGCGGAAGGGCTGTGGCAGGAATTGACAAGGGGAAGGGGGTAGAGACAGTGTTGAGATGGGGAGACATTTTCCACACATTGGCAAATTTTTGGACGTTTGCACCTTTGCAGTTAAGAAAACAATCTGCCAGACCCCAGACCCCAATCCTGTTTGGTTTTGACTCTGGGGGTGAAACCTACTCATTTCCTCATGCAAGCCCCCCTCCCATGTGTGTGAACTGTGTGTGCACAGTTTCGTTTTTGTGTGTTTTGTGCATAATCTTATCTCAGTTTCACTCACAGAAAATGCCACCCATGTATTCACAAAACATGGGCTTTGTGGTAACCGCCTTAAAGAAACGAAAATCTCTTTCCAGACAGAAGCAAAGTGTTGGAACCCACAAATATTCATGTGGTTATGCCACAGATGGCAGCTCTTTCATACAGCCGCGGTACGAAACTGAAGGCTTCAGTCTTGGTTCGAGAAACATTTTTGTTTTCCCCAGTGGGAGGCTTGCTCTACCACCTTGCTGGTGACCCTGAGCATCTGTCCCGGCCAAGAGCTGAGGGGAACGCTCCCCAGAGAGCCATGTTGGGTAACTCAGAGTTGTAACTGCCCATTAAAACAGGAAACTGACAAACCCTTGTAAACCAAACTCATTAGTCATGTCCCGAGACACCGGCTCTGAGTTGTAACATTTTAATTGGTATCCCTTAAACTGTATTGCCGCATCCTGTAGTATCCCTTATTTAGATGATTGTTTTTTTAGTAGTGTAGATGTTTTAAATATTCTCTGTATGACCACATGCTTAACTTCCAGTCTTTTCAAGTGTAATAAAGTTGCTCTTTAAAACATGGTGTTTCAACTTCTGTTTTTCTCTTTTTTTTAATGTAGGACATTCCTGCAAGCTACTGACCAAGAACATGGGAATGCTTGTGATCAATGAAGACACTCTTGATGTGAGTATTTAGAATTCTGCCTTTTAATTGATCAGATTTTCTTACACAAAGAACTAATAACCTAACCAAAGCACATAAAGCTCACCATTATTTTACTAAGACCTTTTGTTCCATTCAGTCAGTGTATAAATCTGAATCTTAATGTAATTTCTCCTTTAGAATGCTAGAAGTAACCTAAGTGTGAATAGGCTGATACATACGTACATCCTTCAGATTCAGCTACAGCTACAGTGTACAGTATGCTACTTTTATGGCAAAAATTTGTCATTGTCAGAGGTCAGGAAGGCTAATAATAACTTCATACATTTAAGCAAAACAATTTTCACAAACAGTTCTTGATGATGATTCATGTGATTTTATGATTTAATGATTTATTCTAATGAGAGATTACAGATTTTAATCAGAATAGAGAACATTATACTGAATTGATGAACAATTCTGGCAACCATTATATTCAGTTTGTGTGCATGGACATTTCTGTCCACCTAGAACTGTATTAAGAAAGCTTTTCAAATGTTTTTTTTTACCAACCCTGAAGATAGAAATGGGAAGTGAGGACATCCTTGTACTATAATAATCCTCTCATCTCCTCAACCAATCCCTGTCTTGAAACTGAGGGGATAAGGCCACAGGGAGTCCTCCACACACACGGCCACCACACATCCCAAATCTGCCATCAACATCTTTAAGACATCCAGCAGAGAAGTCTGTTGACCCCCCGGCAGGAGAGCCTTGTCTGTTGTTTCTGAGATTGAAAAGGGCAAGTCCCCGCACTTCCATCAGCAGAAAACTAAGCAGAGGAGAGCTGCAGATGGAGGAGAAACTCGACTGGGTTTACTTTGTTGGACAAGGAGGGGGGGGGGATAGTGAGAAGAAGTGGATAAAGGAGGGGAAAGCAGCAGGGGAGTGTTTGGGGGTGATGATGGACGGCCTTCACTCTGTCAGCCAGTCGTTAAGCGTGATAAATAGAGCAGAGGTAGAAATTTGGGGTTGGTGCATTCATAAAGCACACGGTCCGGCGCTTTGAAATGTCAGCTCCCATTCTCCTGTGGTTGAGCAGATGCTTACATAAGGCAGTTTGTTAAAATGTGGAAGGAGAAATCTCTCCACCAAGACGGAGGAGGCACAGTGAACAGAGGACCAGGCAGCAGGACTGGTAACTCTGAGTGCTTTCGTGCTGCGAAAGAGAGTAATTGGAGCATGTCTTCCCTCTTTTCTGTGTTTAGAAGTGGTTATCAAAGGGAGGACAAAGTTTTACACATCCCCTGTACTAAATCTTACTCAAACTAAAATTCCCAAAGTGGAACTCAGTCTCTAAAGTGGGATTAGGTCATTTTGAAAAGCTTCGTCTTCTAGTCAGAGTATTTAATCATTTAGAGAACTAGCAGCACTTATTGAGCATTAGAATATTAATCATTACAAAGAACAGTCACAGACAAATGGAGCTTATTATTTTTTTTTCTATTAAAGAGGTTATTTGTCTCTATTTTGATTAATAAAGCTAAATCTGTATAATTTATATAATAATATACCGGGGGGAAAATTGGATTGGAAAAGATATCATGTGAAGCACACGGTTTAATGCTTAGGTGTGTTTTTTAGAGAGATGGAGGTCATAAAAGTAAAGGAAAAGCATGTGTCTATACATCTCACTGAGGTGGAACATCCCCTTTTTGGGTGCCTCCTAGTCTAAGACAGATGATGACATTACGTCCATACAAATGTCCAGATTCCACATCATGAGTGTCATGTCCTGTTGGCTATATCACTCAAGGCCTATATCAACAATGGAGCTCAGTCTTTATGGGAAGCTCTTGTGGATTTCTGAATGGACGCCACATACCCATTCCAAAACCAAACACTAGCTAGTCACATAGGCTAAACTGGCCATTATAGCCATAACAAAGAGGCTTTAGGAGGAGACATGTAGCATTAGTGCTAAAATTCCTCAGTGGAAATTAGGGGGGAAATGGCCGCTCTACTTGAAGAAATGGTAAACTTGGCTTATCACAGTATGTGATTAATAGATTGTGCCCCAAACAGAGTGAATTCTTTCTCATGCATATGGTATACTAGCCTATACAAAGCACACACACAGACGTACTCACACTGAGATGTCATCTAAAATCACTCTGGTAACTGAGATGGAGAGACTTTCATTTTCCGTTTGTGGTTGAATATAGATATCACAACCTGTACCTACTCTGACCTCAACACACACACACATATATACACACTCACATTCGCTTGCCTGCCGCTCACCATCTCGTGCTGTTTTACACACCCCATCAGGGATGGTTAAGTCTTCGCAGCTGCTTTCTGCTTGTATCCTCTTGCTCAGTTTCTCTCCTCTCTTAATCCATCATCTCTTTCTGTGCGTGTCTCTCACTCTCAGTCTCTCGCTTTGTGAAACGTAAAGCCCCTTTCTCCAAATATTTCCTTTAAGCTGGGGTTTCAAAGTTTTGTTATGCCAAGCGAACGTTGCACGGTCCCCCTGGTACAATCTTACTGCTTTGACATATCTGACCTCGGCACCAGGCCGTGCCCCTCCCTCCCTCGGTTCTGTTAATGACCACCATTTCTTTTAATGATTACAGCTGTTTGAGCATCTGCTTGGCACATTATGTGTGGTATCCTGCATTGTATATGCTCATTTAAGTATCTCTTTCTCTATTCTATAGTCATTTAACCCCTTGACATCCAGTTTCTCCTTTATTATATCCTTGTAGAAAGCTCTAAAGTTGGGAAACCATCCTTTTCTACCCTGTCGGCTTGTATTAATTATTCATGGGCGTTCTTCACCATTTGTACCATTTGCTGAATACAACCACACCACCATTAGAGATATTATTCCAGGAAGTGCTTCTCTTATATTTTGTTTACTTTTGAGGTCAGGTGACTTTTAAAAATATTTTTACCATAACTTTTTTAATGGAAATATACATATATATTTATATATATGTGGTACATCTACCATATCCCACAGAAAATGTTTCCATACAGAAATTAGTTTTTATCTCCCTAATGGCCTCACCATCTGTGGAGAAGATGACTGAGTGATGAATACAATGATGATCTCACCACTCCATCCATCCACTCCACATGACTGTATACTAGGACACTAAATCCTCTTGTCAGTCTCATATTTATAGAATTTCATCATCAATCATCATTGTAGCTGTACTGTATATATTGTATGAATAAACGTGATCCATTCACTGAGCTCGTCTGTGTTATCACCCTGTGGCTGAGGTCTAACAGTAATAAGCATGGGAAACATAATAAATATATAAAATATCACGAGCAGCTGCTCTGCAGCATTTGGGGATTAGCAGTAAGAATGGACATATTCATCTAATCTGTTTTAGACTAATGTTATTTGGAGACCAGATGAACATTTAGGAGCTAAAGCACTGATTTTCTGAGTAGAGATTAATGAACTTTGGTATTATGAGGTAACAGTATCCTCCTAATAGGAATGGCATTGTGGAGTCCTTTGTGTTGCACTGCAAAATGTAGTGACACAAACAGAGTTTGAAAAAAGTTTTTAAAAAGTGAAATTTATGTAACCCTTGTACAAATGGTGTTTCATTCTTAGACTTGAACGAACAATAATTCGTACAAAAACAAAAATGGAAAATAAAAATTTCAAACTTCTTAACACAGAAACTTCTTTGGGTTGACCAAATGCCAGAAAAAAACTGATTTGCTGTCATGATTTTGTAATGAACCATTGAAACATTGCTAATGAAGCACAAAATATATTTTCATATGTTTTTTTGAAATATTCTCTTAAACTCTCTTATGTTGTTTATGTGAACTTAATACATTTTGCTAGGATAATACATGACATGATTATAATGATTGTATAATATTATTTTAGCTGTTAACAAATTTACAAATGCTCTTAAAGCAAAATGATTACAAACTGACTTGAATTAATCATAATCAACTTGCACACTAGATTTTTGACAACCAGTCCACCAGGGCTAAAATAACTAACATTATCAGTGCAGATCTCCTCTAGCAACTATAACACCACAGGCTTGAAATTCTAATGACTAATTACACTAATTGAACTAAAATTCATGAAATGTTTTCCATCGCTCAGGGAACAAGGGAGCTACTCAGCCACCACTGTGGACTGCTGGGAGATGCCCTCTACAAGGAAAATGACTTTGCGCTCATTATTGACGGGAAGACTCTCAAATACGCCCTTACGTTTGGAGTGCGACAGTACTTCCTGGACCTCGCCCTCTCCTGTAAAGCTGTCATATGCTGCAGGTAAGATTTACCGCTGAAACAATAAAATAAACCTGAGACAGTTATCCTACTTATAAAAAAATGGAAGAATGGGAACACTGTTCTTGTTGCAAAGACTTTGTTTACTAAATCTTGAGGAAAAAAACACGAAAAGAGAGAGTGAGTGAGACATTCAAGTAGTAGTGATCGATCTGTTATTTGATTTGTCCATAAAATGTTTGCAAATAATAAATTATTGCCCATCACACAACCCCAGAGTCCAAACTGATGTAATCAGATTGCTTGTTTTGTTAGACCAATAGCCTGAAACCCAGAGATGTTCATTTTACAGTGATATAAAACAGAAAAGCAGCAAATCTTCACAACTTAGATCTAAAGTGGGTCATGTTCTGCATTTTTGCTTCAAAAAGGACTTAAATTAAATTTAAAGCTCTATGGTTGAACTATAGAGGATAATGTCTTGGCCACAAATTTCAACAAGAGTTTTTATGGCAATAGCTTAAAAAGTGTGATAGTTTTGAACTTTCAACATTATGAAAGTACAATGTTGACTTGCCCAGGCCACATAAATAATAGGAAGTACTTAAGTATTCAAGCAACCATGACGAGGTCTGGGGCCAGAAATCAGCACCATGTTTTCAGAATAACAGCAAACTTTCAGGTGCCACACTATGACTTAGTGCATTACATCAAACTTTTATTTATTTTTGCCCCCCACCTTTACCTGCCTTTGCCCTGTGCACACTCAGCAGGCACTAAGAGTCACCAGGAGATGAATGAGGCCTCTTAAACCACGGAGAAGATAAACATTAACAGTTTCACAGCCAAAGACAGACATGCAGTTTACAACATCATCTCTGGAGACTGTCTGTACTGTACACTGCCCCCCATTTTAGTGCACAAAGAGGAAGCTCCTGTGTGTGAGGCTGCAGGCTTTGCTGTCAGTGAGGGTATAAAGTCAAGTTTGAAGTCTTGTAAAAGAAAAGTTAGAAAAAGAAAAAGAAAAAGAAAAGATGTGCCACAGCCATCAAAGTAATGATCGGCTCTGCTTAATGGACCTGCTGAGAAAGGTCTTACAGGGTCTCGGAGAGGAGGGAGAAACAGCAGTAGACGGGGGAGTTCATCTCCCAGAATATGACAAGTAGTCTTTATGTGGTAGTTCCCAGTTAATACAGTTCAGTCGTTGTCATTGTCAGCTCTACAGAAAATACATGTTTCCTTTGGTAGGACAGTCCTAAATCATCACTAGTACAGCCAGGTCACATAATGAGTTAAATGGAAACCACCTGTGTCTAGTCAAGGGTTTGCATTTGATTGTAATAAAATTGTATTAACTTATGGTGAGTCTGTGTCGTGGACAAGGACATATATTAAATGTTGAAAGACAAACAAGAAAGGGTAGTAGATACTTTATCTAGGCACTGAAGACAAAGATGTGCTTCCTCTTGTACACATGGCACCATAAGCCACCTTCACCTGACAGTGGACAAAATCATGACGGCATAACACGTGCAGAGGTTCAGAGGTTCACTCTGTCACCCAGATCTCACCTCCCTTACACCTCATCCAACCACCAGGAGTTACAAGTGCCACAACATCCTCCCTCACTCAAACAATGTAACACTCAGTCAGATCAAGTAGCACTGTTAGTGGGGATTAAATGCAGTCTCTGCAAGTGTTTTTTTTTTTTTTTTACCCTTTTCCACTTCAGCACCTGTTTTTTGTATTTCTTAGAGAAATACTATGCACAACATGCCCCTATGTTTATTTATTTTTATTTATTTATTTATTTATTTTTTATTTATATATTTTTGTAAGTTTTTTGGGGGGCTTTTCACATTTATTTTGACAGGACAGTGGAGAGGAGACAGGAAACAGGGAGAGAGAGAGGGGGAATGACACGCAGTAAAGGTCCGGCCAGACCGGGAGTCGATCCGGGGACCAGCTGCTCAGGGCACTTAGGCCCCCTATGTTTATTTTTAGGGTGTTCACACAGCTTGGCATGACTGGTTGCATGCCTCAACTTACTATTCTCCAAAGTTAAGGAAGAGCTTTGGGCTTTGTCAAGTGCTGATCTCAAGACTTTTTCAGAATGAATATTATTGTATTCACACCCCAATACTGGGGAAGTAGGAAATATAATTTCCTGGCCAATATGGGAGTGATATGTACAATCTAACATCTACTCTACCCTTTGCTCCATGTACTCTTATGACTCACTGTTGAAGCGCCACTTTTACCAAGACAGACCTCACCTCATTAATTTCACTTTCTGGTTAACATAAACCTATTCTGAATTTCATTAGATGTATGTTGTGTAATATTCCCTATGTTATTGCCTCCTTTTCAGAGTATCTCCTCTTCAGAAGTCAGAGGTGGTGGAGATGGTCAAGAAACAGGTAAAGGTGATCACGCTGGCCATTGGTGATGGTGCTAACGACGTGGGAATGATCCAAACAGCTCATGTCGGTGTGGGAATTTCAGGCAACGAGGGTCTGCAGGCAGCAAACTCCTCTGACTACTCTATTGCCCAGGTATTAATGTATGTATTGCTTAAGGTATGTTGTCTCCTCATTAGATGGAGATGGAAGACATAAGTATTTTAAACTTTACCAATTATTATTTTAGAATTAAAATGCATTCATAGTCAGTCAGAAAGGGTCAGCGAAAATTATGCTAATGCACAGTCTCACAGTTTAATGGGCAATAATATTCAGACTGCGTGAAGAGAACACTCTCTTTAGGACTTGTAGACCTAATAATGTAAAATTGAAATCTGAGAAAATTTAATTGTAATCTATTATGTTGGAATAAAAATATTCACACACTGACATTTAAGATAAACTATGTTCATAAAATCTATAATATTAGAATAACACTGTTGGAATATTTAAATCTGATTTTAACTGAAGAATGTTTGGTTTGAAGCTGCAGATGTAGCCTGCAATACACTGATACAGACATCTATCCTTTAAAAGTCACATTTCACAAACTGTCAGTCCTGTCATTGTCTTCTCAAGTGTAATACATGTTAGTGATAGCTTAGCACATTGTTCTGAGCAACAAAAGATCTTATGTCTGGCAGGGCATTAGCTTATACAGTGAAGTAGTAACACCTGTAAAACAGGCATCTGCTGACGCCCAACTCCCAACACAACTTAAGTCCTAGTAACCAGTTTGTTTGAAACTTTGTATTATTATGTGATACCTGTATCGTAGCTCTGTTTCTACACAGCATGCCACTCAGTACATCATGTTTCTATTATAGCCACAGGGTTTGAGAGTATGGAAACCAATAGCTGACTACAACACAGTACACTCTCTGTACTGTAGGATGCAATTACCATTCAAGAGACTTGGGTTTGCCTTAAGTGCCCCCTTCAATCCAAATGACATGTAGAAAATGTGTGTCTTTTAAAGACAGGTGGCCTCTTATAATCCATTTAGGTTGTGTCCCAGCATCAAACTAAATTACACCTCCAGACTTCCAGTGGTGTTTTCCATATTGGCGTAACGGTACATTAACTGTAATTTGCAGACTGCAAACTGAAATCAATCCAGGGAAGTTGTGCAACAATTTTTTTTTTTGTTCCTATACATGATTTATATTTATGTTCTTGGGAACCAGATGCGCTCCTTGCTGTTGTAGATTATTAGGGAGCTAGTTTCTAAGATTTTGAAACTTGAAAATTCAGAGTTATCTGTTGAAGCATGAGGGCACTGAAGAAGCTTTGGGCTGAGGCACCTCTGCTGTCCATCTGTCATCAGCTCAGGTTAGTGTTAACTGATGTTTGAGAAGACCATTGGCGGGGTCAAACAAACTGGGAGCCGCTACTGTGCTTTCAATTCACAATGGAATACTGCTGTGCTAGAGAAAGACAAGCAGACTGTCAAATCAACAAAATTATATTTTTCTCAAAAATGAAAGTTTAATTGTCCTCCTCCTATCTCCTACTCCAGTTCAGAGACATTTTAAGAACTTTTACTTTTGTCTGATGTAGTGTAGTGTAGATTGTGTGCTTTTACTGACAACTAAGATGAAGCACTTGCTTCAGTGTAATCACACTTATCAGCCAGACATTGCACTGAAATTTTATGTTCACCACAGGCACTAAATGGTGGTATAATTATAAAGCCATTTAACTATTATTCTGAGCCCTTGGAGACCAACACCCCCATATGAACTCCTCCATTTTCAGCAACTCAAAGCTTGATCTTACAATCTTGAGCTAGAAATTTCTGGAATGTCTTAGTGAGAGCTTTGACCATAATGCCTCATCAGTCCTTTAACCCTCTGCTGGGGAATGACAAAAGACTACTGCGTGCTTTAATCTTGAAGTTCCTGTAACTGCTTTAGTGTTCCAGCACTGATCTCTGATTATGAGGAACCATTAGACAGTGTACTGTACACAGACTTCAACTATTCATTCATCTTGTCCTTTCACTTCCCTCCCACACAGTTCAAATACTTGAAGAATCTGCTGCTTGTCCACGGAGCCTGGAATTACAACCGAGTAGCCAAGTGTATCCTGTACTGCTTCTACAAGAATATTGTCCTCTACATCATTGAGGTAACTCTCACACAGTGGTTTTCAAGACTGAGCATCATGCAACGAACCAGATCTGAATGCAGAGCTTTGAGATTTTCCACGACATGATTATATAAAGGCAAAAATTCCTTGTTAGAGTTTCCATGTTTGTGTTTCTCTTGACTGGCCCCTCACATTACCTGCCAGTTTGTGCAGCTCCTGGGTGAATGGTTTGAGTTTTGACATGCCTGGACAGAATATGCACAAACACAGACATACACGCTCAGTAATTAAGGGAGAACTATAGCTATTTAACTGGAAGACTGCCTTTTGGAAATCCTAGCCAGGTAATGAAGCTGAGGAACATTAACCCACACAGCTAGTGATGCGCAGAACAGTTTTTTCAGTGCGTCATTAGAATCTGTTTGTTCAAAAGATCTGTTAATCTTTTGACAGATTCTGGGAGAAATTTAACCTGTAATTCATTCATATGCGAAAACTGGGAACCACCACATCTACATGGGAGAATTTAATCAAGATTGGGTTAAATGGAGAGCTTGTTGATGATCATTTAAATTTCTTTTCAGCCTGTGATTATTAAAGTTTTGTTGTGCTGATGTGCTTGAGATGGAAACTGAATCTCAGGTAATGAATGCTGTTCCTCGGCGTCCAGCCACACTCTCTCTGAATATCAATGGTCTGTTGGTGTGCAGTGGGTTTGACACCTGTTTGACAGATACCAGAGTTGTTACTGATTGCAGGTTCAGAGCTATAACAGAGAATGACCAGACAGGTTAAGTGCTTCCTATCAGCAGCAGCTTTATCACCGGGAGTGCTCAGATGTTTTGATCTACCGGTTGTGCACTTCTCTGATGGAAGTAGAAACTTTGGTTTTGCATCTTCTCAAAAACTCTCCATCAGAAGTTGCCAGTGGTTGTTAAATCATACTTTGTTCCATGCTACATATCATAAGTTTTAATGGACACACACCGCTTTTCTGTATGTATTCTACTTAGAAGATGAAGATGTGGAGCCATATGTCATGAGAACCAATCAGGCTTGTAATTGCAAGTTAAATGCTGCTGCATTACTCCAGTACTTAGTGAGTTAATTAGGTAAGAACTTGTGGAACAGTTGTCTTTGGCTGTACTTAGCAGCATAAATTAAAAACAAAAACAAGACAAGCAAGAACAGGCACGAAAAACATACAGTAACACAAGAGAACAGAACAAAAGAAAAATAAATTACTGAGGCATTTACAAAAAATGGTTCCCTACTCTCTGCTCTTATGCTGCCTGAGGGGGTCCAATACCCGTAGAGAGCAAATGATTTACACTCTTCCTCTGTCTTTCCTCTGTGAAAAGGGGACAATGTGGATAGTGCTCCCCGGCCATGCTGCGGAGTAGCAGACAAGGATCAGCCATGTGTTTTTAAAATATCATCACCACATAACCTGTGATGGAAATATGAGCACTTTAAAAAACTTTTGTTCATCTTCTTTCTGCGGCACTTGACCTCTGATCCCTGTTGTTGATCCGCATTCTATTTTATATGCCGTGAAAAATCAGTAGACTACCTTTTACATTCCAGCGTGTCTGCTTCTGGCTTATTGTGACCTCAAGTGAAAGAGGGCAGTTGGTCTCTTTCCAGACTTTAACTGCAGTCATAGGCACCGCAGCTCTTTTGATCATGCAGCACTTTTCCAGATAAGGTAACATACCAGTTATATATCCAAGCTCAAAAAAGAATTAAATTTGCAGCAAATTAAATTTTCTGTAGGCAAAAACATTTCATATGACATTTCATCTGTGCCTGAAAGTTACATTTCTTTCATTTTCATCCCTGTTTTTAACCATGTATAATCTTTTCTGGGATCCAAATGATGTGGCACAACTTCGAATGTATATATTACACAATTTCAAAGCTATGCCAACCTCTGTCTTTTATTCTCATTTTTACCCTCTGCTCTTCACGTGAATCTAAATGGACCTGGTCAAAATTCCTCTCGATGATGTTTATCCGTTCTCTGTGTCTGACTGCCGCTCCTCTTTGAAACATACCAGATTCCTTTTCAAAGCAGGTCTTTTCCTACAAGTGGAACATAACATCTATAGTTCTGTCTGCGGGGCAAGCTTCTTTCTAGCACACCTTTTGTTACTCTCTGAAAACATAACTCCCCCTCCCCCCCTCGTGCTATGCTCCTTCAGGGGATTCAAGGCACTCAATAGGACATTTCTTTACTATTTGTGGCTGCTTCAATATTTCAAATGTCCCTGTTTTGTAAGCCCCTGACATCTAACACACCAGCAACCCTGGGGTATGGGTAAAAGCTGCATTTGTTGCGCTAATAGGTTTACTTTTGTGCTGGCATGTTTTTCTCCGTCGACTCCCAGGCTACCTTCCACAGAGAGAATCAAGGATGTTGACGGGAATTTTAACTTTTTGTCTGTGGCACCATTGTCCCGTACAGTGTGTGTTACAATTTGAATGCCAGGAGATGGAGACTGTGTTTAAGCCTCTTTTCATCTCCTGCTCTTTCCACTGGGTCTTTGGTTCCTTTTAAGAGACATAGAGTAGGAGGGTTAGGGATTCTGTGGCTTTTGTGGAAGATGTGAATGTGAATGCAACTTAGCTTGGAACAGTTGTGTGATCATTCAGGATTTCCTGTGACTCATTAAAGGTTAATTTTGATTCAGACAGTGAGGTTGTCACCCCAGTCGATGACTGACAGCTGATGCTACTTCACAATGTTTCCTCTGGCTTTCCCAATCCTGTTTGCCATAGCTTAAGGCTAATCAGTTAGAGAACAGTTAATGCACAATAATTCTTGAAGCATGATCTTCTGTGTGAAAAGGGGGTTTTAATAACTCAAATATTATTAGCAATGTTGCCCTTTGCTTATTACACATTTAACCAAAGAACAGGAGTGAAAAGGATTGAATACAACTACATGCAAGCTAAGAGACCTTCCCCAAAAGAAACCATAGCAACTCAGCTCAAATGAACGATCCAGCTGGCCACTCATGTTTGATTGACACATTGCCAGGGTGCTATGGGGGGCTGATGGACAAGTGGCATTTATGAGGCAATTACATGAAAGCTCATTCAGTGTGGCTTGGTGTAGTTGAAGAAGCCTCTGAGTTGCCGACCAGTAGTGCTCTGAATGAGGCCGTGCCTGGCATTGTAAGGCAGCTTGTGTTTGTAGCTCCACATATTTCCAGCATATTTATCAGCTCCTTCTTTATGTCTCCTCTTTATTCTTTACTTGCTTTGTGTATGAATTCCATTAGCAATTCTGCAACGCTAAGCTTAAGAGTATCAGGACTCACATTGTTGGGGACAAATGTCATGCCCCCCACTCCCTCCACCCTATAGCCATCTCCAGACAAGGCCCGCGGAGCTGTAGAGCAGCTTTGGAATCAATGATTTTTGATTCACTGATGAATATGCAAGAAGCCTTCTTATCGGCTAGCCGCTGCCCAATCCCCCTTTTCTTAGCTCCAGCTTCCCTCCATAACTGTTTTTCATGATGTGCAGTCGGGGAGAGAGGCCAGCCACACCCCTCCGCTGAGTGGCACTCAATGAGGAGAAGAAAAGGGGAAGAAAAATCCTGCCTGGTACTTCCCCTAATGAGCAAATCAATGCATCTGTCCCTCAAGAGATGGGAGAGAGAGAAAAAGAGAGAAGCTATTGGGACCCCAAGGACCAGGCCAAAACACTCACACAGAAGCAGTTACCACATGCTATGAATAGGAGCCTTTTTTAACTTAGCACAACAATATATCAGCCCAGAGCCTCTCATTGAGCAGAGCTGTAATTAATTCAGCAGTTTGACCTACCCGCTAGCCTCTCGTTACCATTGCTTGAGCCACGCTAATGGTTGAACCTGCTTCATGGCTTGGGCTTCTTCTACACATAACCCATAGCAACGGCATCTGAATGTATTTCTCAGCAAGCCAAGACCCAAAACACCTCAAACTATTATCACACTGCCAACAGCTGTACTGTCCACCCTCTGATTCTCATGGTTACAGAGCCACATGGTCCACCCCCCTCACCCCCCCAATATAAAAGAAACAACATCATGGTAGAGTGCACCTGATGGAGAGGAGGGTGGGATCTGTGATGGGTGGGTGTGGCAGGGGGATGGGATGGTGAGGGGCAGGGTTTGGGGGCACATTCATAAACAGAGGCCTCATCTATAGGCACCCGGCCTCTCCTCCTCAACTGAGGGAATGAAGGGAGATGGAGGGACAAGGGGGGTGACAGACATTTGTTTCCATGCATATGCTTACACAATTTAAATGGGAAAGGCCAGTGGCAGATAGGTATTGGTCGTGTAGACACTGGCAGTGGCGGGTTGGGCCCTCACACCGGCTTTGTCCCAATCTGAGAATTTGTAGCAGTTCATGCCTTCATAATGAAGTTAAATGAAGCGAGGAAATGCTTGGTTGGCCATGGCCAAAACACAGCACCCCTGATGTTCCCCTGACAGATTTGGCATGAGCAAGAGCTGGTTTTGACCATGAAGTGTCAAATGGAAACAATGTGAGGAACGATCTCTGATTCATTGTCAGTATACAAGCAGTTTTCAGATTATACATGCAATTTCTCTCCAAGATGTGTCAGACAAATCTACTTTACAACAATAAAATATTCATTTATGTGCCATTTTTCCTACTAGATATTTTCTACTTGCATGCAAAAGTAATTCATCCAGAATACCTGGCTTCTGTCCTGATCTCAGAGGCATTGTTTTGTTCAGATAAGTATGACTAATCAAGATAAGGTGACAAGCCTCATCTCCACCCAGCATATGGTTTACGTTACTTCTGTCTCCCTTTCAGTGACATAATATATCAAAGTTTCCATCATTCAGAGTCCCACAGCTCCGACTCTGCCCCTATAACTAACCTCATCTGTCACCCACATGTCCTCAGGTACATCATGAAGGGAGGCAGTGGGCTTGATAAATGTTTGTAGGTAATCCCATGATAAATCCAGGGGACAATTTGCATTGCGGAGGTGGCATCTGGAGGTCTTGGCTTTCCCACTGTCATTCATTTTTTTTCTAATTTGGCCTGTTTTGGCCCCTCAGTCTTTCCTGAGTTTGAAACTTAGCTAAGTTAGACTAATGGCATGTTGATCACAGGTCAGCACTTCAAACAAACACAAGTTTCAGGATCATTTAGTTATTTTTCCACACTGATAGGAACATTTATTTTTTTCCTGTTTTGCCAAAACAACTGTTATTGCAAGATGCAGCACCTTTGCAATAATTTTAAAGTCATATTAGCAGGAGCTGTTCTCTCTGTGATCTCTTCATATGATAAGACAGACAGATCCTGGCGTCTCTATCTGAGGTGTCTGTTGTTGAGAGACAGTGAAGGATGTAGTGTGACTGAAAAATGGATTGTTAGTCTGTAGCCACAGTGAGCCCAGTCTGAAATCAGATAATGGTAGCCACTCACCCTCTCTATCACTAATGGAAAGCATACATACACATACATAAGGAGCAATTAGACAGACTGCAGAGATGTAGTAGTGTTTTCATCATCTAGTTTGAGTGAAGCCTGCAGTATCAAATTCATGACTAAGTGGCTCACTGATTAAAATGACAGTAATGGAAAAGGGAAATGTTAGTATGTTGGATACTCTTGCCATCTTTGTCTGTCATTAAAATTGATTAACACATTGTGTGTGTATATAGATTTATATATACAATGTATATTGAACATCTGTGATTATTTTTTCTGGCCTGATTTCTACTGTTCTTATTCTGCCTTCATGTATTTGTGTCTCCCTCAGATCTGGTTCGCGTTTGTCAATGGCTTCTCAGGTCAGATTCTTTTCGAACGCTGGTGCATCGGCTTGTACAATGTGGTGAGTGCTAATAAAATTTACTCTCTAAAGAGCCCACTTTACCCCCGTCGTTCTTTGACACAGCACCGATTTGCCATGGTGCCCTAAAACCGATGTCTTTATTGCACAACTATGTCATCAACATCCTGAAAAATCTCTCCTTTATTTATGACCTGTTGTCAAGTCCATATTCCCTCTGTGCCCTAAACTATGTACTGAATGTGAAAGAACAACAGCTTTACTTGCCCCAAAGTGTGTAGTTAGCAAGGGCAGCTATGTTTGAATGATAAAAAGAATAGGAAGACTGGAGCAGCAACTGAGCTGGCCGCTAATGCAGGGCGTCCCACAGGGCTCTATATTGGGACCACTCCTAATGAACTCATATTTCATATCTGTCATGAATTTAATAGACGAGAAAAATGTGCATCTGCAAGTTTGGTTTTTAATACCGTGCTGTTAAGCTCACACAGAGTTGATTTGTAACTCGAAACTGTTTACTAAAATCAACTCAATTCAATAAACAAAAACGAATGAGTGTGAGAGTGTGAAGCGAAATTTCCCTACATTCCTGATCGGCCTCAAATGGAAGTAATTAATGGGAGGGACAAACTGTTAAGTGAGATGGACGTTTCCACAACCCTGCCTCTTGCATTCATTTCATAATAAACCACCACCTTAGAGAGAACCAGGACTGTATTGGGAGGTGGGAAGAGGGTTCAGTCTTTTACTATCCAAAAAGTGGGGGAATTCCTCCTGCTCAGTGGGAGTCTGTCGGAGGCAGTGGGCTGAATCCGCACCTCAAAGGAGATCTTCCTCTGCCTGGCTCTGAATAAGGAAGGAGAGCCAGTGGAGCATGTCCTGTGGCCCACTGGTCCTGCTGACTGAGGCTTGCAGACTCCCACTCCAGATGGGCCTGCAGGGAGCCCACACCAACTGACCCACTGAGCCCCCCAGCCACACAATACCGTCACTGCTCTCAGCAGCTGCTACACCAAACAACATTACAACACCACTTAGAAATTACACTTTAGGCAGGCTTAAATACCTGCTTCTTAGTCAAGAGTGTCACAGATGTTCATTGGAGATGGATTTTGCATATGAACGGACTTGAAGCTTGACAAATCAAAATAAGAAACCCTGAAGGGTTTAAAGGTCAGTGGTCTTCAATGATGTAAACTAAAGAAAGGAGCAAATGGAGAACAGAATGAAATTCTGCTAAACATATGGAGAAGGTGGCAACGATGAAGACACTTTTAAACAATTAGACATTAGATTCAGCTGTTTACACTGTGCATGTAGAGTAGTTTTATTCAGTGACATTTGTGAAATTGGTTAGTTACATAAATATTGTACAATATACTAACAGCAGTTTGTCTAAACGATATTTTTGTCAGTTTAAAAAGAGGACAAATAGAAGAAGACAATAATCATCAATGCTGTGTTCTAAAAGATAGTAATTTGAATGTTGTTACTTAGTAAGGTCAGATCTTTACAACAATTGATCATTTGTGTCAGTTTCATTGATTTACCGCTGATGTTTTTGTGTGTTTTTCCTTTTTTCTGATGTAGATCTTCACTGCTCTGCCTCCTCTCACCCTGGGAATATTTGAGCGCTCCTGCAGAAAAGAGAACATGCTGAAATATCCAGAACTCTACAAAACCTCCCAGAATGCCATGGGTTTTAATACGAAGGTAACTCTAGTCTAGTATGTTCAGATTTAGTGTTTCATTTGCATATGACTAGATTTAAATATTATTAGATGACTTTTATCGGTTTCCAGTGTTTCTCTTGTTATTTGCAGAAACAGCAACATAATTTCTTGATAGTGGGCTCTCAAGTTTCTCCAAATCTAGTGCAACATTACAAGTAAATGTCCCTAGGGAACTAGTACTCAGTTAATATTTTCCAAAGCATTTGGTCTGTAGCCATGGCCTAATTTACTGTTAACAATCTGTATCTCATTTCACCACCTCTGGAAGATGATCTTATGATCAACTTCTTAAAGGGGAGTATCATTACTAGTCATTTTGGTAATTTCATACAGCTTAACCTGTATTGATTGCCACCAAACTCTCACAACTTTCATTGTCATTTTCCACTGTGTCATTTTAAAATGGAGAAGTAATTTTGTGCTCCACCACACAAATGAAAAGGTCAAACGTTCCAACTCTTACAACCAATTAACATCACATTAATGACACGAGACGTTCCTGTCCTGTCACCAATGCATCTCCCGTCTCAATGAACCAGCAGCTATAGTCAGGAGGTCTCCAGTTGTAGCCTGGTTTGGCCTGGTGTGACCTATTCTGTCTGGTTGTGGGGGCTGTCTGTTAACTTTCCCCCGCTGGTAATAAAGATGTCTCCTCCTTTCTCCATGCCGAGCCAGAGACTCTTGGACCCTCCTCATAGGCGTGGAGACCTGGTTAGCACCGCATGGAGGTGGATTAAAGACGGATTGGCCATGGCGGTCCAGGGGCAGGGAAGGTCAGATGGGTTGGGGGATGCAGCAGAAACAATCGGAGAAAGGAGGGGAATAGAGAGAGCGTGCTGTCATTGTGTGACGGCATTTGTTGTGGGAAATTATGCAATTTGTTTAAGTGGGAGAGTTGTTTGTTCTCAGAGCAAGGCTGTCAGATGAAGTTTAACCATCACAGGACTAGACAGCATGTATAAGATGACTGTAGACTAATTTTACTGAGCCAGGACTAATCACTTCTGTTTAAGTGTCAGAAGTCTGTTAAAGGCTTATTAGTCATCAGGACACACTCAGCCCATTTACATTTAGCCTATTCAACTCCAATTTCCTCTTAAACAAAATGTATTTATTCCATTTTCTGATGCTAATGTCTAGAGCTACAACAAATATTTGATTATTTGATCAACAGATTAGTTTGCAACTATTTGAAAAACTGATTAATCCTTTTAGTTCTTCAGCATCAGCATTCTCCAGTTCTAGCCTGTCAAATATCAGGATTTGAGGCTTTATTTTGTCAGATGTGATAGTAAACTGAATTTATTTGGGTTTTTGATCGTTGTCTGAAGAAAACAAGTCATTTGAATGGATCACCCTGGGCTGTGGGAAAGAACATTTTGCATTATTTTTGACCATTTATAGACAAAGGAAATTGGAAATTTAATCAATAATAATAATGAAATAATCACAGCCCTAGTGGTATCACATCTGTTTTATTAACTGTAAAAAAAAAGCAAGTCTCTGCCACAGCTAATAATAAAAGAGACCATTTTAGATTGTTAAGTCACAGTTGATTAATAGGGTGGTGGACGTAAAAACAGACATGCTTCACACTTAGTGTTACAATAACACAATAAGTGTTATTTGCTGTCTGTGGATAAATGGAATTTTTTACCAGTGCGGACAGTATCAGACTTTGTCTTTATTGCATTAATTGCACTATAGATTAGAGATGTTTATCCTCACAACCTCCACACATTTTGGCAGAATTCAGTCATAGGGTGGATTTTCCCTTCATTAACTTTCTTTGAGACTTCATTAACTTTTTCATGCCAAAAAAGGGTCACAAAAGTATGCGTCTGATAGTTAGAAGCAAATGAACCTCAATTTTGTTTGGGCCACATTTTCCAAGACCCATAAATGATGACTCGGCCAGGTCAGCAGGTTGTTTTTGCTGGCTTGTCCACTCTTTTCCCGAGATATTTTCCTTGCAGCTGGCCCGAGGCGAGGCGAGAAAATCCAGCAGGAATTTGGCCCCTCGAAGCCTGTCTTTCTGCACGTCTGGCTCTTTTGTACACAACAGATACTGTCTTTGTGAATTAAAGTTGTTTGTGTTGAGGTGAGAGAAGGGAGTGACCAAGGGTGTTAGAAAACTCGAGGCGTGGCTTCAACTGTGTCGCCGGTTCACTTTTAATTACATATTCCTGACACTTAAGTCATGCTACTGAACCACTACTCCCCTTTATGTGGTCGTAGTAATTACAGTTGTTTACCAGCGGTCACCTCTTTAACTCTTCATTTCTTTCTCCTTCTTTTCCTTCTTACCTCACCCGTTCAAAAAGAAACGGGAAGAGGTGGGCAGCTCTGGAAATATTTGGCCCGATATTAATTACTGGCTTTCATGCGTCCCCCCCCCCCTCCTTTTTTTTGGCAATTAGGAGTTCCACAAAGGGCTGAATCTTTACAGGACAGACCAGGCATTCATTCGGAGGGGATCCTTAGCAACTTGCTGGGATACAAGGGAAATAAAGAGAGCAGGGTGGCAAGAGGGGTGAAAGGGAGGATCCCACTGTGACAAATGAATATGAACATTTATTGATTTCATTAGCATTCATTATTGTGAAGGGGAAACTGGGGCTTGTTTGCACCCCCATGATGTCTGGGATGGGATAGTTGAGGAGGAGGCTGACGGAAAGTTGAGCCTGTCAGTGGGAGGCTAATTGGCATAAATGTGTGATTGTAACATAATTTAGTACACATTTGAGTTAGAGGAGTGGGGGTTGCTTTTGGCAACCCCTCACTTAGTGTATTGGGTTTTGTGTACACAGTTGGGGGGGTGAGGTAATCCTGGGTGGGGGGTGGCTGCTACGGGACTTTGTTTGGTTGATAGGAAAGGTGAGGAGGTCGTGCCATGGAGGCCAAGGTATATTATAAAGGCTTATAGTCCAAAACAAGACTTTTTCTTTCACTGTACTCTATCCTTCTTTTCTCAATACTCCTTTCCCTTCTTTTTCACATCCTGTCATAACCACACAATGTAAAGCAGAACCAAATCTTCGGAAATCCCAAGAAGTTTTCACACTTTTCAGGGTGTCCAGTTTGTCTCAAATAAGTCATGTTTTATGTTTTACTGACAGGTTTGCTGAAGTTGTTGAAAAGAGCGTTTTTAAGAAAACAAGCCTCTAACTTGTCGTCTGCCAACATGCAATGATTAAAAAGAGGCCAAAGATTAAAATGTGATGTTTTTTCTGTTTGTATTTTTCCTCAGTCAGCCGTCTACTCTCTGGGTTTGACGAATTTTCAGCTCTCAGAATTAACACCAACGTCTGGGTCAGCACAGAGGAGGAAAAGGGGGCACGAATGCGGAGCGGTTTTTGGCAGAATAGATTTCACGGCTGTTTCATGCTACATCGCCCATTAGTGTTTTGGTTGGCTCTGCCGTGGCATAATGTAAATTTGAAACAAGGTGGTTTTGGAGTGGGAGTATTGATTTAAACGACTCATCCAAAGTCTGTGTGCCTGCATACACAGACACACGCAGACTGCGGTCCACACCACGATTTTCCAGGCCCTTAATAATTACCATGAAAACAGTTTAATCTCTGTCAGACCTGTCAGTCTCCCTGTGTGTGTTTCTAGACTGATTTCTGCTTGTTTAAACTCTCCTGTCATTTATTTCTACACCAGTTAAAGTTCTCACATGAAAGGGCTGAAGCTTAATGAAATGTAATGAGAGGAAACCCTCATGCTGGTTGCATATATATTAATGTTGTATAATGTTCTTATTGTCGAGGTGCAGACGTGTATTTTGCAGTTTCTAATTCTAGTTTTTTTTTTTTTTTTTTTTTTTTTTGGATTCTGTTAAATACGGTGTTATCTTTAAAAAAAACTAGAAGTTAAAACCTGCACACTGACATTGTCCTCTTGCCTTTCACTGCTCGTACACACACTCAGCAGCCTCTCTCTCCCCCATAACACACACAGAGGATATACAACGTGTCCGTCAGCGGGGTGGCCATTCAGCGAGGAGGCCCCGACAAAACCGCCACTTAGCCTAGCAGTGGGCTGGCACAAAAGGCCCAGGTCAGGGGTCACTTGGAAGGCTGGAGCTCCCCACACCCTTTTCTCATGCTTTTTTTCCCCTCTCTCTGTCTCTCCCCGTCTCCCTCTCTCTCCTTTTGGAATCTCCCGCCACCACCCACCCCTTCCCTCTACTCCTCCTCACGCCTCCCTTCCCTCCATCCTTCTCCCCTCCTTTTTTTGCAGGTCTTCTGGGCCCATTGTCTGAACGGCCTCTTCCACTCAGTCATCCTCTTCTGGTTCCCCCTTAAAGCCTTCCAGCATGGTAAGTAGCTTCCAGAGACTCCTCCAGGGCTCTCGGCGGACTCGGCGACCGGAGAGGGAGGACAGTCAAACACACATACTTTGTCTTAATTAGTTCTCTCTTCAACCATCCAGTCATGAATTGCAAACATGTGTGTGCTCCAGTGAGAACGACACACACTAACGAGCATATATTCATATTTGCACCAGTACATGTGTGCACACGATGACCAGCTGAAATGCTTTTGCATGCAGTTATTCACACTTTATTTTTTGTAAACATGCCACTCAGATACAAAATTTCCAGGATTTTTTATCCTAATAGATAAATATCAGTCTTTCTGTGTGTGCAATCAAATTTGAATTTACTTCACAGTAACTTTATTTATCCATATAAAGTCAATTGTGCATGTTTGTGCACATTATGCAAGGATTCTGTGTGTGCAAGCAGAAAGAATAGGGATCTTTGAGCCTGTAAGTCTTGGCTGGCCAGAGCTGAGGACCACACAAGCTTGGGCCTGCTTTCCAAACAAAGGCGCCAAGCCCCTTCACTCTGACTGACAGGCTGTCAGCGAAGCCTCAGCGCACACAAGACATGTGACCAGCCGGAAGTAAAGGGGAAGGGAGCCTCTCTTTCTTTCTTTCTTTACTGGCTTTTGCACACTGCTGATATTTTAGGCTGAAACCCAGCCCAAACCCACGTGGGCAGTTTGGAGCAATATGTCTGTGTGATTTGCATTTAATTTCTATTTCATTAGTTTAGGAAGTTCTTCTAACCTCTGTTGTAGGAAAAGAGTTCTCAAGAGGTTGGATTACAGTTTAATGGCAGAATAAATAACAATTTTGTCACGAAAACAATTCTGCTCCATTACAGTGGTGAATTAGGCAGAACATTTCATTTCTGACCATGATTAATGCACACCAATTCTGCTTTTCAGTCTTCCACACAGATTTCCATAGAAACACTTTCTCCTAATGGTTGTGAAAGACAGAATTAACATTCCAGCGTTTCTCACAGGGCAGTAATGGAAGCAGCATTTGACTGTGGCTTTCACGCTATGTTTCCATGTCCACTTTTACATCCAAGACTTAAACAGAGAGTTTTACACCAAAGTTCACACTGAGATATACTTATAGAGATATCCTACATTCTATCTGCTTGTTTACTCTTTGGATCACTTAATGGAACTCTATGTGAAACCCAAGAGAAAAGAGTCAGCTTTGGTCCTAAAAGCTCCTGTTGTTGATTCCCTTCACAGATACAGTTTTTGGCAGCGGAAAAACTCCAGACTATCTCCTCTTAGGCAACATGGTTTACACAGTAAGTGCACAAATCTTCTTGACAGGCAGTGTTTCTGCTGTGTTAAACAGTTAAGGTGTCTGAGCCAAGTCTTATCCAATTTCTGTGAATAAACATCAGTTATACTTCCTTTTCTTGTGAATTTCATTTTGTCTGCTGATCTCTTCCAATTTATACTGTATGTAAAACAAAAATATGACCCTAAAGGAAAGTCAGATACATGCAATGCACTTCCCATGACCGATTTTAGTGCTGAAGGAGGACAGTCTTGGTTTAATGTCAGTGATTTGTATCTCTACAGTTTGTGGTCATCACAGTTTGTCTTAAAGCTGGCCTTGAGACCTCATCTTGGACCATGGTAAGTTGATGGCTCTCTTCTCTCTCGCTAAGGTTCTGTTATCTTTTTCCAGTTCCTCCATTTTATGTGACCCCTGATACTTGTGACATATTTTACATCCTCTTCTTATCTCCAAATCTCTTTATGGTTTGTTCCCACTGGGCTTGTAACTGTGAAACTACATGTATGGTAACCCCTTCAAGTTATAACAACCCGTCCAGTGTAAACATTTCAGCCCAAGTTAAATTAAAAATGGTAACAGATCAGACAGCAATAAATGTATGAAAATGATGGCCTAAATACAATACAGCAAAACTTGTATCCGAGTTTAAATCTACAGTAATTGAAAAATCCTAGAGACTTTCTGTTACCTTACTATCATCTGCTTCTTCACTGACAGTTCAGTCACATTGCCATCTGGGGAAGCATCGGCCTGTGGGTGGTGTTTTTCATCATCTACTCCTCCCTGTGGCCCCTCATCCCTCTGGCTCCCGACATGTCAGGCGAGGTAAACACATGCATGCTAGCATGTACTCATACACTACGCTTACACTCACACAGGCACTCTCCCTCACAGCAGCTTCCTCCTCCAGTGCTAAAAGAAACTGCTGATATAATTGTCTATCACTGACAGACCTGCAGTGCCTCTTAATTCATTTTCTACAGAGAGATGCTGGTGGGAAAATTCAGAGTTAAACTCAACACAGGTCTTTGCAAGGAGAGTCAAAGGAGTGTAAACTGTCAGACCTCTGGCTTGTGTTGCATAATGACTTAATTGGGCCAATTAGCCCAGTGTTTGTGTTACACTGCCCTCCCTCGGCTCTGAGTATCCACAGGTGACATGGAAACAGTGAAGCAGTCAGGAAGCTAAGCAAAGAGAGGTGAGGGTAAATATTGTGTACACACGGATGTCCAAAAGAATCTACCCGACCATCACCAGGATTAGAAATTGACTTCTTTGTATAAAAATGCCTTTTAAAGTTTAAGAAGAAAAACTGGCTCCTGATTTTACACAGTTTTTCTTTTTCTGAATTGTTATTTACATGTGAATGAGACTGCTGTCTCTATGGGTCACCACAGGTGGTCAATGGGAGCCTGTTAACCACAGGTGACATTTCCCAGTGCATTCTGGGGATGAAAATGAGGCAGCTTTTCATTAGAAAACAAGAACACAGCAGGATGCTATTAAAAGGAAAAGACTACACAGCCCACAGTAGAAGAAAAGAGCTACCCCTTACAGCCTGTACTGTGTGTTTCTCTGCTATGATTCTTTGTAAACACATTACTTTGTAATTCTCATGACTTTATAATCCATTATTAGTCCCTCTAAGCAGTGAGTGAAATACATAATACATTTTCCCTTTTCCATTTAACATTGGCGGAGGGATCTGGGATGCCACACTTAAACACAAGACTGTTTCAAATTATGCTTCTGGCATTTGGGGACTCAGTAAACATATAAATTCTGACATGGTTCATTACCAAGCTTTTCAATTGTTTGTTGTTGTTGACAAGTTTACACCAGTTTTGGCCTTCAGTGGGTATATTGGATGAGAAACTCCAAATGTCAAATGATATAAATGTGATATGGATTTCACCTTGGAGTAGACTCAATGGATATGCCTGAACAGAACAAAGATCTGTAACTGGGACATTTTGCATGGAAAACCCACAGTGTCACAGTGTACTATTTGTAATGCTTGGTGCAAACTGTTCCTTATGTAAAAAGAAATATGGTCTGTTGATGTTTGGCACAAACCTAAATTAAGAACACCTGTGTCATGATAAACAAGTGTAGTACAATGTAGAGAATCATGCAAAGCAGAATTTAACAACAAGTCAAAGATACTGTATGTGTTCATTCTCAGTTTTATTGCTCATTATATGATGATTTAAAGCAAAAGTTTGACATTTTGGGAAATACTCTTGATCGCTGTATGGTAGAGAGTTAGATGAGAGAACTGATACCACTCACTGCCATAGTATCTGTCTGTTAGATACAAGGATACAGCTAGCAGCAGGTTAGCTTAGCTCTGGCTCTGACAAAAGGCAACAAAATCCATCTACCAGTGCTGCTAAACCTCACAATTTGCATGTTCTATCTTGTTTGTTTAATCTGCACAAAATTCAAGGTGTGAAGTGGGGTTATGTGCCAGATTATTTCTTGGCCAGGACCATTAATCACACACTTTGGTTTTTGTACCGATTAAACAAATGAGGTGTAATCTGTTTTAGGTTATTACGGACACATTAGGGAGCTTTAGAGGAGCTTTAGGTAGATTTTGTTATATTTGGGCATACACAAGTTAACTATTTCTAGTCTTTATGCTAAGCTAAGCTATCTGTCTGCTGGTTGTAGCTTCATATTTATCGTACAGACATCAGAGTGGTATCAGTCCCTTAATCTAACTCTGCCAGGGAGCAAAAGTATATTTTTCAAAACATCAAACTTCTTCTTTAAGGGTTAGACTTTATAGAAAAGTGTCCCTCATTTCTTATCAGTTCTTCTGGTTGAAAACCTTGAGTTGTGTTTTAGAGAGGGAGCCTTTTGTGCGATATTGTTTGTAGTGAACATGACAGAGTTATTTGTTTACATTATAGTGTTATATACAGGTTGCGTAAGCTGGAAGTTATGTTCTTGTCTGACAGATATTTCACCACTGCAACAGTATTTTTGGCGTCTCATATGTTTGCTGGATACTTGTATGTGCATGGCACAGTAAGAAACAGAGCTAACTAACTACACATGCACAGAAGCGCTGACTGTTTTGCTCTTACTCAATCACACACATGCACACACACATGCACAGGCGATGGGTATATTAACTTCATTCTATCCCTTGTCCGTGAAGCCTGGTGCTTTCATCCACGCCCTGCAGCACTTGACTGAAGACAGTAATGGTGTCCTGTGGGTAGTTGGTAACCCTATGCCCCTGCCCCAACTCAGGGATGCCAGTACATCATCAAACAGGGACACATCTCTGTGAAACCTGAGAAGGCATCAGAGACACAATCTCCACTTCCAAGACCTTGTAGCCTCTGAAGAGCAGGATTATTCTCAACCCTGTTGCAGCCCCACATATTCCACCACAGCCCTCCTCGATGAATGTACTTGAATCTTCAAATGTTTTGTGCTGTCTGTCCTCCCATCTACTTTCTTTTACTCCTTCTCTTTTACTTGTTGCGTCAGCTTTTTTCTCTTTGTTCTCTTTTTGTGGAGCCCCCCGCCACTCCACCCCGCCACCCCCCACCCTTTACTCTGCCAGTAGAAAAACTGCCCGAGGGCCAACAACATAACAGACACCAGAACTCCCTTCTCCTCCTGTTTCTGCTCTCACTCACTACCCAGCTCGCCGCCTTTAGCGAGAGACGTCAAGCAGAGCTCAGCTTCATGTGAACACATTCATCAATGTCAGGCAAAATATTCTTTGGACGATTGACAAGACAGGTGCAGGATCCATCCATAAAGCACACTGAAACAGCTCTTATGCTTTTCTCAGGTGCTCCCAAACTGGCTTGATCCCAAACCACATATCTCATCCCATTTTCACCTCACAAAAGTCTGACACAGATATCAAAAGAAAATGTCAGATTATTCTGTTCAGGTAGTGTAATCTGCCACAGTAAGCGGCTTAGCTTCACCTCAGGAGGTGTCTCATGTAGACTCAGTCACACTGACCTGCTGTCTGCTGACTCATCTCTGCTATCAACACAGCTGTCTCCTGTACAGTTTATCCCTCCTCTCTCCTTTCTTTTCACAAACACCTTTGCTGTTTTTCCAGTTTCTACTGAGAGCAGCAGTGGAGCATCTCTCGCTCTGACTCAGACTCAAGTGCTTGTCATCAGCTCATGGTTTTTACACTCGGCAAGTGCACATCGGATTCTTCCACCGTTTCTGCTCAGTGATAAGAAACATTTTCTCAGAAAGGAATCATTTTACCAAGAAGTTTGTTGATGTGTAGTGTGCCAGGAATACACTCAGGGCTATCTGTGCTAGTCTGTGAGATATTGATGAGATTAGGAACAGGAATGAAAATAGTTTCCCAGAAACCACATCAAATTAGTTCTAAGTCTTTATTTATAGACATCTGAAAGAATGATTTTTATTCACAGGAAATTTTATTTAGTTATACAATCATTTGTCATAAGAAACTCTATTGAAAAACATAAATGGCTATCATATTGAAACTCCTTCAAAATACATCTCTCTTCAGTTGTCCACTCTTTATTTGAAGTCTTCTAACTGATTGTGTTCAGTGCAACAGGCTTTATTTGTTTCTATTTCTCACACTGGACTCAACTAACTGTGGGACCTTGTGAGTTTTTAACAGTGGTACAAGTTTGTGCGAGTCCATCATCGCTGTAGAAAAAAGGAAAAAATCTATTATAAGTCTAAACAGAGGTAACTGTCATTTGATAATATCAGTTCTGTCTAAATTTCTATTTGAATTATTGATACTTTTATGGAGGAAAAAACAGGAACTACTCAGCATGTAGACTTACATAGTATAAGATCAGTTTAATTTGTTTGATAAATCTGAGCAAAACACAGATATCATTTATCCAAACAATGCACTCCAAAAACACAAAGATATTGGGTGAGTTTCTAAACCATACGTGGACCTCAGGTTCTGTAATCATAGTCACTACAGCAAACATTTTTTTTTAAGTCGATATTACAAACCATTTTACTGCCTTGACATTGCATCAGTAACTTGACACCAGTGACTTTGAGTGTTTTGCTCCATTACTGTTGACTCATTTCCAAAGTACACCATTGTTATTTTTCATGTGGTGTTATGTTTTTTTTTTTACCCTGCAGGCAAGTTACTGGTTTCCATTCATTTCAATGGGATTTAGAAACTAACTTAAAGAGAAACTCAACACTAAGACAAGTAATCCATCAAAGTGAACAAGATCTCTTTAGTTTTCAGTCCAGTTTGAACTATTCTTCTCAAATCAGTAGACAGCAGCAGATGAGGAACCATAAAAGTTTGATTGGCTCTAAACTCTGGGTTGTCGATCATGTTGCTTAAATTTCTGCATGTTTTTGCCATTGAGCTCCTGTGTGAACACTTCAATCTGCAAGTAATGTTTGTTAAGACTTGCAGAGTTGTAATTCTCCTGCTTTTGGAGTGAAACAAACTCACAGCCATGTCTGATTGTTAAACTTTGAACAATCCAGTTTTGAAGTATTTGCCCTTTGCTCATCACAGCTGTGGACTTTAATCCTTAAATGATATTTTTCAATCCTTCTGGTCCTTCTTCAAGACTCATGACTGTGTCTCATGGGTTTTTTTAAACACTTGTATTCAAATCCCTTGGTCCCCTCTGGGCTGATGATTGATGAGCAGCATAGCGCACAGTTAGTGTAATAACTGATGATAGTGTACAGTATGGGTGAAGAGATCAGTTTTAATCTGCTGTAAACACAATGTAAATCACGTGTGTAGTCAGGGGCTGTAAGACTGCTGAGTTATACGTGTTTATGTAAGGCAGCTTTTTCCCTCAGTTTTCATAGTTCATGTCTTACTGTTTTAGGCTGTGTTAGGCAACACACAGAGCATAGATTGGAAGAAGGACCCATTTTACAAACTCGTGGCTTCTTTTCCATGGGAATTTGTGGATTTGCCTCGTCCAAGAAGGCTGCCTTTTTCTTCTTTTAAGTTGCTTTCCTGATCTTCATGCTCTTTTGTTGATTAAGTACACTCCTTTCTGCCATCCTCAGCCATCTGGTTCATCTGTATTTTGCTGTGTTTGCCACCTATTTATCCATAACAAGCTTTAACTTTGTATTCAGAAGAAAGCCCCATTTGGCCAAATCTATAGTTTCAACTTCAATTTCCCTCCTCTCGTTGAAGCTAACATGTACAGTGTTGTCTGGTTAAGCCAACTGAATTCAGCCAATTGGAGAATCAGCATGGATAGATGCAGACCAAAGTAAAGTCTGAGACAGGATTCGACTTAGTCTAACTTCTCCTCTCAGTCTACGTAATAAAAAAAAGTTTTACACAAAGGAGCTCTGTGCATTCAGGAAACTAGTGTCTGAACATTAGCATCTCTGGGATGTCGTACAACTGGTGGAGTGTTATGAAGTTGGCTTTTTTTTTGTCTTACTTGCTGAATCTAGACCATACTGTAGGCCTGTGGGGTGAATAGTGAAGTAGTGGATTACCCCAGCTCACATTTACCATTACAATGGCAGGCATTAACATAACTCAAATTGCTGAGACTGTAGGCTTTCTTAGGCATGATCAGCCAGGTGCCAGATTCCCCTGATCAAGTCTTCCTGGAAGAGGAAACATAAAAGACTAAAGTTTGTAGGTCTGGTAACAGTATTCTACTGAAGTTTCCCTCCAAAGTTAAAGGATTTATATCTTTCAATAAAGCAGTATCTTTGATGTTCTGTATTTTTAAACCTTTAGTCCAACAGGATAGACTTGCTGAAAGTGAATGGTTATTTTCCAGGAACCCCTTGCCCCAAACTCCACACAGATATCATGAGGCAGAGTCCATATCCACAGCACTCGGTACTAAAACTTACACAGAATTATCTCTAAATCAAGTCTGGACCTGATCCAACCAGTTAATAAAAGTCCTGTGACCTGACCATTAACGTTAATTAAACACATAAGCACTAGTCACTCACTTTAAAGCTCGCTGAGGTTGTATTTATGCAGGGCTTGCATAATGGCTGACTGTTCCATTCAGATGTGCAGAACACTCGCTCAGTCAGTTCCCACTTGTTGTGGATGTAACGCAAAGTGACACAATGATGACAGAGTTTGCGTAATCATCTGTCCACATCCAAAGTGACTGCCTTGTTACTTACTTAGTTCTGAAATGATAAATTGAGGGCTGAAAGGTTGTGTCATAGGCGTTCACAGTAATGAAAATCATGGTGGTTAATTAGGCTTGATGAAATTATGCTGGGATCTGTATCTTATCTGTATTTTACATTTCTAATTTGCATGTAATTTGACAAAAAAATGTAGGGAGAGAGGGATGTAACATTGCATCAATGTCCTCTGCTGGAATCGAAGTAGGGATGGTCTGGTAACATGCACATTAACCATTTGGCTGTAGGACACCTTAAAAACACACCTCTCTAACCTCCAAAATTCTTAGTGTTCACTACTAAGAAAAGAGTAGAGATACTTAGAAACACATATTTTACTAGCTGGTGTTTTGTGTGCGTACACACATGCACATATGATTGTCTCTGCCTGTCTTGTCTTGCGTCTAGTCTGTGTGTCTGTGCGTGTGTGTGTGGCCATGACGGGGGTCAGTGGTTTGTCAAAACACACCCCTCCATGCCAGTGGACACTACTGTCTGTCCAGCCAGACAAGTTTATTAGTTTGTCCTAAAAATACAGCCCCTCTTCCCTGGACCTCTCTCACCCTGTCCAGCTCCCAGGGGCCCCCTGGTATGAGACATTACCAGAATCCACCAACACTGCTGGCCCCCGCTTATAGTCATGGAGCCTGTCCAGATACCTGAAGACAAACATTTGTTGATTGTAGCAGTTTAGATTTATTTGGATTTTGAAACTTTCCTGTCAAATTGAATGACTAACAGTGGATTAATGTAGTTTATTTATGTCCAGTTTTACTTTATTACAGTTTCTGTAGGGCTTTCACAGATGTACCTTTTGTTATTATGAGTTATCGTACCTAATGTTATCCAGTATTACTGAACTTTGTGATAAACTTGAGATTTATAAGTATCAGTCTTGTATGGACATCATATGTGGCTCAGAGTTATGTATAGAGATATATAAATATTGTTCATAGATTGAACTTGTGAAAGACTAAGATGGTTTATTTGTTGAGCTTTTTTGACTTTGATTTAATACGCTGAGTATACATCCCTGGTTTATTTTCAAAAGACTCTCAAGACAGCTTAAACGCCCTCATTAAAATGCATGATACACTGGATGAAAACGAAAATAATTAAACTGACTTACGAAAAAAAAAAAAAACAGTAAATGTTTCCACCAGGGCTGCATAATTTCAAAAATGGACATGAAAATATCCTGAGCTTCGATGCAATTTTCCCTCATCTCAGATGACACAGAAAAGCTCTATTCATCTGCGTCCCATCTCAAACTGTAGGAAAAGCCATTTTTGATTTCCTGTCATTTGGGATTTCCGCTTCTCCCAGTGTTTTGTCAGACATCAAAGTCAATTTGCAGGTAATGGCGAACAGATTAGCTAATTTGAGCAAACCTGAGCGCTTTGATAGTTTTGACACTGATCTGTGTGTATGCGTGTGTGTGTGTACATCCTAAGGGCCCTGCCTGTGTCACGTTACAGGAAGGACACTGTCAAGGGGCCCCAGCAGTTTAAACAAGTGGCACATTACAATGCAAGGAGCGTGAATTTTGCACTTTGACATGTAATGACAGATAGTTTCAGTGTGCTGGGCCAAAGCAAACATCGTCCTCACACAGAGAGCTGAAAGGTTTCGCTCCCACCAGGACGATCCACCGTCTCCACGCAACTGTGGACCCAAAACAGCCTTCTGACACGACCAGCGGTTTGTGATTTTTCATTTAAATCATCACAGGCGACTGTCTGCTCTTAATGAATCGTATTTTTCCAACTGAGAAGAAGCTGTTTCTCGAGATGCCTGACGTAATTTAAATCTGCACTGGATCACATCCAAATGTGTTTGTCTTCCAGCGTGATGAATGAGTCTCAATGAGCTTCACGTCTGTCTCATTTGTAGATTTATTTTGCTCATGAACTCAATGTGAACGTTTGTTACTTACTGCGTTAAAAATAAAACATTAGCTCATAGTTTCTGTCTCTGAACTTTCAGTCAACTTGGCTGACAATAATGATATGTTGCAGGCAAAAATTTGAATTTAACTTTCATGCTTTTTACATATTTATTAGGGATGTGTTTAAGAAATTGTTTGACATTATGGGGAAATACACTCATTGGCTTTCTGGCGGAGTGTAGATGAAGATTTATACCACTCTTGTATTTGTCCATTAAATATAAGGCTACAGCCAGCCGCCAGGTAGCTTAGCTTAGCATAAAACAGCTAGCCTGGCCGTGACCAGCATGAACAAAATTCTGCACCTCTAAAGCTCATTAATTAACATTTTATACCTCCTTTGTTTAATCCTTACAAAAACTAAGGTAAAGAAACAATAGTTTGCTGTTGTACAGTACATTATGAGTCCAGGAGTCTCTGATGGTAAATTGTTGGTTTCACGCTTGATACATAAAGTAGATTTTTTTAGTTTGTACTTGTTTTTCTCAAAATGTCAAAAATTTTGCTTTTTTGTATTTTCACACTGACAGTTACTCTCCTACATTACACTAGCCAACACTTCAAAACTAAAGACACTCCGTTCATTTTCAAATAAGACAAAGACAAACAACAAATCAAACAATCTGAGAACTAGGAACTAGAGAATATTTTAGATTTGTCCAGTTATCAATTATTTTCCTGTCTGTTGACTAATCGGTTAATCTTAAATCAACAAAGAATCACAGGAGTCTTGTGGATAATTTAACAACCCTCGTTCAAAGGGTCATGTTATGGCAGTTGGTTTATAAATGTTACAAAACAAGTCTTGTCTTTGGAAAAGCTACAGTATTCAAAATTGTTTTTCAATGCAATCACAAACAAAACACTGAATTATAGTTGTGTAATTGTTTATATTTAGCCTTCTGTAGACTATCTGCAGTGACTGACAAACAGCTCATTGGTTTTAAAGATGTTTCTGCTGCTCATCTAACATGAATCAAACATTACAACATCACTGGAAGTGGAACTTGCAAGTATGAAGTTTAAACTCTGATCATTACAGCTCTGATGCTTCATTGACACCCTCTTAAACTGAGTGGCTCCTGTATTGAACGTATCATTAAAAGCACTTCAGATCATGGTCCTGTGTCTCCTGTGATGCATTGACAGCAGCTCTCAACACAACACACAGTCGAGCTGTTTTCCTGTGAAAGAGATACCACTGTCTAAATACTTCACAGGTACTTCCTCTGCCTTGAGGGGCAGAGAGGTAGAGGGAGCCCAAACAAAAACATGGTATCATTTAGTCACGGAGGATTAACCCACTTTGAGCAAGTTATTTGGATCCATCTCCTCTCTATTTCCACAATATAACTGTTTGTTTTGAGCTGCTTTTGTCATGTATGTTTTTAATGATGTGGCACTACAGAGGATGATAATGGCTGTTGTTTATCAGGTGTTTCTCCCTTTCAAGAGGTCTTCCTTTTATCTGGTCTGTTGTTGAACCCTGCATTGTCTACAGTGACCTGTGAGTAAGTGTATTTATGTGTGTGTGTGTGTGTGTGGGGTTGTGACAGGCGAGCATGATGTTCAGTTCGGGGGTCTTCTGGATGGGCCTGTTCTTCATCCCAGTCACCTCGCTGGTCTTTGACGTGGCCTACAAAGTGTGAGTCTTCACTTTGCTCTCCTCACTCATCATCACTTCAATACACATCTGATACAGGAAATTCCTCCAGAATCTCTCCTATCTCCTGGAGAAGTTCCTGCCTGAGTTTTTTGTTCAGACTTTCACTGAAGTGTAGTGTTTCCTTTCTGTGAATACTCCACATTTTAAATGTTTCTTTCTGACCTGGGTCTGGTTGACATCAGCTCCCAGCAGATCCATGGTGTCAAGAGCAATTTGCAAAGCTAGAAGTAATATTTCCTGATGTATTTACAGTAGTTTGAATCAGTCGATCAGGCACTTTAAAAAAAGTTTCATTATGTTAAAGCAGCTGTCACATGGTTATGATTTTTTTATTATTATTATTATTTATAGGGTGAAGAAGGTGTGTTTCAAGACTCTGGTGGATGAGGTGCAGGAGCTTGAGGCTTTATCTAAAGACCCTGGAGCAGTGGTGCATGGAAAGAGGTATAGTTACACACCACCTCACCACTCCTGTCTTTACTCTATGATTTTATTTTATGACATGATGTTTTGCCTCTAAACAGCAAAAAAACAAATTGTGTTTTATGAATCCTATAAGATGAGAGACCAGAGTAATAACAATACAATAGTCATATCCTAGAATTAAAATCATATTTTTCTACAAATTATGAGTTTGCTCTTTTTCTTTCTTGCTTGTTATAATGTAAAGTGTGGTGTTAATCACGACTTGCGGTGAACCAAATAAATCGAGTATCATCTCTCCACCATTCTCACTCGTCAGTGTAGAGGTGCCAAAGCTCACAATCTAACAAGTAGATTCCTCAATAGCAAACACTGAGTAAATAAGCAAACTTTGTGTTTCTCCAACAACTTACACAAGCTAAGCAGCACTTTATTTTTTTTTTGTACAGTAAATGTAATTTTGGTTGCAAGGCTCAGAGACTACATCTATGCTTCATTCATGTCATATTGGAGGTCAGGAAAACATCCAATTCATAATTATGACTTAAGTCAAAGCTCTAAAAAATTCCAGGTGCTTAATAATATGTAAGGACCAGAAAAAGTAAACATGGATACCTGACCTCAGCCAAAGTTCATTGTTCAGTGTGATTAAACACAGATTTAATGGATATGTAGCTGTGTTGTAATAACCACTCAGCATTATCTCCACCAGCTAAAGGGTTAAACTTCTTGTCCGACCACTGTATCACTTTGTTTGTCCCTTTGGCAAATTATTACAGAGCTTTTAGGCAAATTCTGTCCTCATTTGCATTAACTTCACATTTTTTCACATTTGATCACTCACTTATTTGCGTGACTGGTTAGTACTGGATTAAAGTGACAAAGCAAATTGTTCATGTCCTACAGAAAATAGATGGTGTGAATTTTGCATTGCTCAGTGGGTCTTCCATGTTAATGTCCTTACACCAGAGAAAATGAAGGAAGAGCTGCCTCCATACTAAACAACAGGGCAAAATGACAGATTTGTATTGTGTCAAGGTATATATCAAAATTCCCAACCCTAACTGGGCTACACAGTTGATGCCTTGGCTATTATTCTTTCTTACACAAACTGTCAAGCATTTTCCCCAAATCTCAACATCAGCTTGCAGGATGAATCATCTATAACCTCCCAAAGCCCTCAAAATTTCAGAAATACTCACAGCTTTTTTGCCAACAATATTCCTATGTGGAAGAGAGAAATCTTTCAAATTGCTGCTAAATTGCAGGAGTTATACTGTAATGTCAGTAATCATGTCATAAGAGTAGATGTCCCTCCTTTTTTTCCCCTCCCAAATAACTGAATGTCTCATTTTAGAGCTGCGGTCTTCCTATATTAAAGCCATATATTATAAAAACGGATTAGTTTGAGCAGGTCTGCTCTGCTCTCTGGGGTCTGAGGCCTGCAGCAGGCATCAATGTGGAGCAGATCAGTGTGAGATCTCCTGCTGGCTGAAAGTGATCCTGTTGCCTGGCCACTGTCCCGGACCCAGCAGGCTGCAGGCGCATGCACGCACGCACACATATGAACACACACATGCCTACACCTTCAGAAACAAACATGTAGAAATACAAACACACAGATATATAAGTGATTTTGCATATATGCACATAAAGACATGCATAGTAAAGGTATGCATAGTGGACTCATACACCATGCCCTCTGGCCAACATGCTTTCAGATATTTCACACACACACACACACACACACACACACACTTTGTTCTACCCCTTGCGTCTCTTGAGTTTTGTCTCCCTACATGGTGTTTGTACCAGCAGGTAGAGCAGTTGGCAGGTCCTTCAACTCAGGAGGTGCTTGGACAGAGTTTTGATATATGGGTCATTAAATCTGCCTGTGGTGCTCAGCATGCTGCTAACACACGGCCTGTTTCTGTGTGTGTGTGTGTCTGTGTGTGTGTAGTTTGACGGAGAGGGCTCAGCTCCTGAAGAACGTCTTCAAGAAGAGCACGGTCAGTTTGTACCGGTCTGACTCCATGCAGCAGAACCTGCTCCGTAAGTTACACAAAACTTTCTTTTTCTCTCTTGCTTCATAACTTCTCTCTTCCCACATTATGTCCGTTCCCTCATCAGGGGAGCAGACTGTGCCTATGTTATTCCTCCTCTGACACATACTGTATCTCCAGAGTAGCTCACCCTTCGTCCTGGGGAGGCAGTAAGACTCTGCTCATCCCACCTCTCTTCATAAATACTCTCCATTAGCCACATACAGGAAACACACATCAGTAACTGTGTCTGCAAACAGCCCCACAGTTCCCTGTGTCCTAACCTATTCAGTATCTACCCAACAAACTGCTTATATGAACTGTCAGATGAGATATTTTCATGGTGATTCAGAGCTTGAGTTTGAATGTATAGAGCTTAGATAGGGCTGGGTATCAGTTTTTTTTTTTAATCATCTGAAAATCAAAAACTGTAAAGCACAGCTGCTGTGAAAGCGTTTATGAGAATCTTTGTCTTGTTTATTTCTTATTCTGATTTAAATCAGAATTTTGTTAATGTATTTTATTTTTCACATAAGTATCCATTTGATTTTCTTGCATGGCTGTTCAGGGTAAAACACTAATGTATATAAAAGCCAGGAGCTGGTTCACTGACAGGTTATTTATATGTGAATTATTGTTTATGAAGTATAGTACAGTACAGTTTTAGTTTTGTTTAGTCATTTAGCTACAAGCCACTTAAATGTCTCTTTCTGGAGGCTTTTACAGTAAGAGACAGGTTAAATACATGCTGCTATTAACTACACATAAAATCGGCTCGGCTACTGTAAACAAAGTTTTTTACGTTAATAAGTGATTCAGCAGGTCAGCAAAATCCATTTCGACTTCCTCTGTCATCATGCACTGTGCGCTGAGATGGTCAAACTTAGAAAAATTAAAAGCTGCTCTATGGTGTGTTTAAAAGCTCAGAGACGCGCTTCTAAAAGTGTCTCCCTGGTCTGGAGTTAAATTACAGGAGGACTAGATTGCGAGTTTGGAATCAATATATTTGAATTGGCTTAAGACTTACACTTTCTACCAGTAAGTCTACAGTCAAGAATCAAAGTATCGCTTTCAGCAACAAAAACTCAGGTGTCACAGTCATGATTCTCAAAGCATGGGTTTGTTTTTCTGTTTTTCACTCTTCTGTCTTTTGTCTGATCAGTTTGTTTTTTGTTTGTCTCATAGGTGGGGATGAGACCATTGTTGTGTGATTACATTTTTAATTTCATTACTCAAACCTCGCCCTGTTTAAATCTCCGTCCCCCTTGTAGCTCCCTGATAGACGCCTCTTTCTCCCTGTCTGTTTTCGTTGTCGACTTCCTGTCTTTCCCTTCGTGTGCCTCGTGTGTCCTGAGTTGAGTTCAAGTAGAGTGAGATAACGATGAAATGATGAAATGTTGCGCTGTTATTCCCCCACAATGCACTCGTCTCAGCGGGGTCCTTTGAACTTGCCCGCTGGCCTCCAGGTACTGACCAAGTCATTTGACACCTGAAGGTGAGTCAGGGGTCAAAGGTCAGAAAGGAACCCTGTAGGAAAGTTTAGGTAGTAGATCATAGGGCTGCTTTTGTACTGATTATATTTTGTTTAACTTCATTTTGTGTATTATTTTTTAATTTAATTTAATTTAAAGGAACAGTTTGACATTTTGGGAAATGTGCTTATTAGCTTTCTTGCCTTAGTCACATTAGAAGATTGATACCACTCTCGTGTCTGTGTGCTAAAAGTACAGCCTTTTCCCAACGCTGAGCACTTTCCTAGTAGTCTGTGGTTTGTCTTTGTGACAAGGGGAAACTGACCAAAGGAAACAAAACTGTTTTTAGCACACAGATACAAGAGTGGTGTCAATCATCTAATTTAAGTCAGCACATTTTCCAAAATTAAAAAACTATCACTTTAAGTCATCTTTTTGTTAATTGATTATTCTGTTGATTCAGTTTTTAAGTGTTTCATACACATTTTCTGTACTTTTCATTAAGTTAATCACTGATCTCTGTGAACTTAGTTTTAACTGCTTTGAACCTTCTTTCAGATGGCTACGCCTTCTCTCAAGACGAGAACGGAGTGGTGTCTCAGTCTGAGGTCATCAGAGCGTACGACACCACCAAACAGAGGACCGACGAGTGGTGATCCGTCGGCCTTGTCGTTCCTGGCCGGCCAATCCGGAGCCACAGCAGCCATTTCTAATGGTGATATTTGAAGCTTAATGGGTGGAGGCCGAGGTGTGAGCATGTGCCTCCAGCAACGAGGGGAATTTTGGACTTGAATATGAAAAGGACAGGGGAAAGTGACATTGTGTAGTCTTTGAAAAAGGGAAAAAAAAACAAGGAACAAAACAAACCGTGTTCACTATCAGCTGTAGTTGTGTGTCCAGCAGACATGATGAGCACTGTGCTTTCTTAGCAGTCTGTGGTCTGAAGTTCTTCACTGTTCTCGCTCAGTTTGTCGGAGTGAATGTCTCCTATCTATTGATTTAAGAAAAGAGTTTTAGCACTGAGCCAAAAATCATTATATTGAATTGAAATTAAACTCCTAAACACTGTTATTATACAAGTTAAAACACTGGATGACGATTAGTTTTAGAGGATTTGAACTTGTGAAAGATTGCCAAAGAGCAGTCGTATATACAATCTTCCAAGTACTAGTGAATTCGGAAAACTTTAAACCAAATGTAATCACACTCCTGAGTGTATTCCAGCACTAAACGGACCACTTCAGAGCAGATTTGTAATATTTTAATTTTCTTTTTGCACTTAAAGAAGCATCTCTTGTGTGAAGCCTTACATTTGCTCATGCCTTCATCCTTGTTTCCTTTAAAGTACTTTTCTTTTCTTTTTTTTTTAGTTTTGTTTTTAAAGTATGTAGCTATTGTGCCTGGCTTTTGTTTATTTTCACCTTTTTAATTTGCTTTTTGAGAAGTTGCCTCCCGCAACGCACAGTAATCCTGTTTCCACCGTTTTTACAGCAGAAGCATTGCTCTTGACTAATAATTGCATTCCACACATCACTCCTGTCTCAACAATCACGACGGTGCCTACGTAGAACTTTTCCCTCTTACAAGATAGCCAAGAATAGTTTAACCAGCTAGCTTAGACCAGTGCTCCACACACACGTACTGAAGACAAAGTCACTGTCTCCCCCACCACAGTATTGCACTCGTACAATGTGAAAACTGCAGAGTGCCTTGCGGCACATGTAAACATGACGATTTGTTCCTGCAGAGGTGAATGGGAGGCTGTCTGATGGTTTTGTTGAAGCTTAAGGTGGTGATAGTGTTTCCCTTAAAATGGAGATTTTATCCTTCTAACATAAGTGCCATTAGCTTAAGGGAGAGAGAAATATTAGCCAGGAAAACTCCACGACATTATCAAAACTACTTTGTCTCTATAGTTATTTTGTGGATTTGTATTTTTATATTGGAGATGTATGAATTTTGCATTGACTGGCTTTGTAATGACTCGTCTGTAACTTTTTGTTTTTCTTCCTCTGATAAACTGGCAGGATAGAATAGATCGAATGAGGAAACTGAGCTTTCTTAAATGTCTTGTTATTATTAATATTAATATTATTATAGCTTGATTTATTTATTATTGACTACTTAATGTCTGGTGTGATTGCTTTCTTCTCCCTATGGGAGATCAGATTTCTGACGGTGTGTAAGTGTGTGTGTCGGTTTATTGCCTGCATGTGCATGTGCTGTATGTGTGTGTGTGTGAGAGCGTGAGTTCTGAGCGTGTGTCACCTCTACTGAGGATAACGTCTATGTATGCATTGCATGTCTGTGTCCTCTACGTGAGACTGGGAGTTCAGTCCTCCTGGTGTGTTTCTTTTATCGTGTGTGTGTGTGTGTGTGTGTGTGAATGTGTGTGAATGTGTGTGACGCTTGCTCCAGTTGTCCGTCTGCACGACTCCAGGTATAGCTATGGTGTACTACTGTGTGCTGATGCATGGCCCATATGGGAAAGCGTGAGTGTCAGTCCGTGGTATGAATGCGCGTGTGTGTGTTCGTGGTCAAACTCTCAGCCTCGACTGTGGGAGTTTTTGATGCTCAGCTCGCTTTGGCAGGAGATGTTGCACAATGCACTCGATGTACCTTTCCAGTAGTGGATATCTGGTATTATCTGGTTTCGGTAAACGATTTCTCTTGAGTGTACATGTTTGTAACTTGTTTTCTTCATGCAGTGTACCTCTGCTTTACAGGAAAGCTCTTTTGTGTTTCTCAGTTTAGTGAGGGGTAATGAGTATCTTTTTCCTCTGCTGGTCTTTAGTGTTAAAACTTAATTGGTTGTCATCTTGTCAAAAAAAAAATCCCAAACCGCTGAATGTGGATGTCGTTGTTGTGGAAGGCTTGGACTGTTGCTTTCTTTTTCCAGAAAACATAAAACACACGTCGTTGTCTGTGAAAGTCGTGGGCTGCATGAATGGATAACACAAACTGTTCTCTGAAGTGTTAACTGTACTACTTTGACTCTCCCTCAAGTGTTGATCACTTTACAAAAGAGAAAAAAATGCACCTTTAACTTTTTTCTTTTCAAAATTCATTTCCTTTCTGTCATTTTGTTCAATGATTGTTCTGCATGTTGGGACTGCAAACTTATAAGTGTTGTCTTTTACTGCCATGAAGGACTACTGAAATAAACTTTACAATCATGGAGGAACAATGTGAACGTCCTTGCGGTTCTTGCATGTATTTGCAGATTTGTAATCACTGTGTCATCCTGTGCCTGTGTGTGGCAACAAACAGGACAGAGAAGTTAAACAGGAAAAGGCAGGGAGAATCATGAGACAGCATGCAAGACAAACAGATGATATAATAGAGTCCTTATTTGTTATTGTGACAGTGTTTAGTCGACCTTTTCCTTGTGTCTCTCTATAATCAGTTCCTGTAACAGATGTGTATCCAGATTAATTAAAAGTGACCCAGGAAGACTTTGCCTTCAGGTCAGTGAAAAGCTTTTTTTTGTTGTTTAACATTTGAATCAAAACAAACATTTCATTTCATCCAGCTTTTTACATTTGAGTATTTTCTGTGTTTTTATCTTCAGGTTTTGGGACTGCTGCTCGGACAAAATGACATTTACAACAGAATCTTGAGGTTTAGGAAACTCTGATCGACTATGTCAGTGCTGTCGGGATAGCTATTAGACCAAACACTAAATTGAGAGAAGAATCATCAGATAAAGTTTCAGTCTTGGTTGATTTGGTGATGCCTGCAGTTACAGAAAGTTCTGTTTTATACTACAGCAAACACTCAGTTAGCAGCTGCTTGGTCAGCAGAAGAGCAGCTGCTGTTTACAGTGCAGCCAAACAAACTCTCATTGCTTTAATAAAGAAGTCGGACAAAACTAATTGCAAGTGAAGAGCAGCTGGTGTATCAGGTTACTGTGTTTGAGCCCTCTCGTTCCACGACTTCCTGCAAAATGGCTTATTTGTGATGAACTGCTGTGTTTCCTGTGACTGCTTCAGAGTAAAAGCCCCGCCCTGTGTTTGGCCACTTAACGGCTTTTAATGTGAAGCGGCAGCACTGTAAAATGTTCGGTCTGCATTAGTGGTAACTTGCAGCTCTGATCCAGTGAGCAGTAAACAATTAGACTGTTAGTAATTAGATAAAATCGCACGCCCTAACACTGGACTACATGCTGCATCGTTTCCTCTACGTGTTTCGTGTTTGAAAGCAATTTGAATCCTAGCAGGAATGTGGGGCCCGCCACTAACAATAAAAACTACTATTTAGAGAGGTAATTACTTAAATATAAGACAGATTTTGCTCTGAGAAGAATGAGGGTTTTAGAAGTTTAGGACACAGAAAAAAAGAGAAAAAAATGATTGAATTTCAATTAAACCTGTGAAACATAATGAAGTATTACAGCCCTCTGAGTGAGGAATAATAATCAGAGAAATTTCTACCTTCATGGATAACTTGGGAAAAGAAATTGGAAACTTTTCTGAGGCCTGGCAAAGACATAAAAGATTAAACGTATCCAAAAGTTTTAGGAAATGTCATGAAAACATGTTCACAACTTGTATTTTCCTTTTATAAGCAGGGAGTGGAATGTGATACAGGAGTCTGAGCCGACGGCCGCAAGTAAAAACAAGACCTGAGAAGGTTAACGTTGGAATCTGATAAACACCAATCATGGAAGTTGTGTTTTGTGGTAGAACGGTGAAAGGATAACGGCACAGGTTTTAGAACGCCCTGAAATGTGGCGGCAAACGTCCTCAGACTGCAGGTTTCATGAGATACTGACTGCCAAGTCTATTTCACAGTCAGATAACTGGAAAACAGAACGGTCTTTGTGGAGTTTTGCCATACCTGTTGGTGCAACCTAAACCTCTATTTCTGGGGCGAGTTGTTTTTAACACTGTGACCATGCCATGCTCATTGAACACTGACAATGACTGATCTCAGCGCTGCATTCCTGCTGTGAAGTCTGGCGCAAGAATGAGCGACAGGTAGGAGCTGCTGTGCAGACCCGGCTGCTCTGGTTTCCTCTCTGTCTGATGAGGCTTCTTTTCTGGACACATGCTTTTTGTTTGAGTGTTTAAAAAATGCAATACGGCAAACTTTACATTAACCAGAGCACAGGAAGTACTGAGAGACAACGTTTTATTTACTGTAAATTGTACCTGTACCACATTATATAAAAGTCCACATTTCCTCCAAAATAAAATGTCCTTTGTGTATCAGGTCCTCCTCTATTTCAGAGGTCCTTGCGATTGTCAAAAGTACGTAATTCCCTGGTTTCCAACATCTACTATATCTCTAATAATGTAACACAGCTCAGCAGAATCTCAGAGTGACAGTGTTGGAGCTGTCTGCCTCTACAGTATTTCTGTTTTTTAAGGAAGGTTTGTGATAAATTGGCAAGATTTCAGTCTGTATTGTAAACTTCCACCTTAAAAAACATCATTTATAAAAAATTAAATGTAGACCACCAACTTTTGTTTATAATATGATGTAAAAGTGCATAAGATTCAGAGTTGTTGCTGTCTCTAACAGGTCTGTTGAACTTTGATGTGCCCTGTGTTGCAGAGCAGGAAATGCCTCAGGCCCCGACGTTCAGCCACAGCAGCTTTGTTGTACTTTATCACTCGTCCTGCTGTCGCTCTCTCTGTGTCCGTTCAACCGGCCCGAGCTCTCCACCCAAACACCACCAGCCGTGTTGCAGTGTGTCTGTCCTCGCCGGCTCACACCCACCATTTAGAAATCTTGTAATCCCTCTATTCCGCCCCACCCCCCACCCCCCTTCAGGAGCCCTGTCAGCTCTGCCCGAAGTCAGCAAAGCTCTTGGCCGCTGTGAAGGCGTCGGGCTGCAGGGGGAAGAAGTACTGCTGGGGCAGCAGGAACCCGGTGCTCTGAGAGGGGTGAGAGGGGATGGAGGGCTGGTGGAGCTGCAGCTGGGTGTGGGCGGGGGGCAAGGGGTGCTGCATGCCCCCTGACATGGGTGCAGGTGGGGATGTGTAGGGGGGAGGTGGAGGCGGAGGCAGAGTCTGAGGAGTCTGGGGGGTGGGGGTGGAGGCTGATGAGGAGACGGTGGCGGACACCAGGCAGCCGTGTTGCTGCTGCTGCTGCCCCTGACCTCCCAGAGAAAACCTCCGCATGGAGCTGCCGCCTCCAGCCGAACTGGAGCTGGTGGTGGCCGTGCTGGACTGTCGCGATGGAGCGCGGAGGCTCGGAGGAGCTGTGGTGAGGATCATGGGGATGGTCTCGCCCTGGCAGCTGCGCAGGGAGAAGCGAATGGGCTGCTGGGTCGGCTGCTTGGGCCGCAGGCAGGTGCAGCAGTAGACGGCCACCAGAGAGCCGACCACGACGAAGGCGATGAAGATGCTTCCCACCATCAGGAAGGGCACGTAGATGGGCTCTGAGGGCAGAGGAAACACAGGCAGGTTAGAATCTACAGTGAGGAAACATCCTCATGTGACAGAAAAACTTTATTAACATGTCCACAACGTAACACATTTAAAGGTGTAAATCAAAGCAGCTATTTCTGACTATGTCAGCACTTTAATTTAAACTCCTCGTATTTATAAGCACTATAGCAACATTTAATAAATGATTTATTTACTATATTGTCAGTTAATATGAGTTTATACACTAGCCTCCACTTATGAGTGTCCACATGAGGAGTTATAGTTGTTGACAAATACATTAATAATCACTTACATTTTCTTATAACTGCATTATAGTGTGTTATAATCCATTAACCATGAACAGCTTAAAAATCTTAAATAGGGTGTTCTTAAATAAAGTGTTACTGTTGCTATTTATGGCTAAAATGTGATGGTAACCATTATTCAATCATGATTTTTTTTAATTCTTCATAGTATTATTTTAAAAACCTAACAGTGACACATTCCTGCTGAAAATGCAAACATCTCAAGTTACACTTCATGAAGCCCTTTTCCACTCTGGGAGGAAATCAACCAATGTTTATTTATTTTTATAAGAAAACATTAGGAAATTGTGTGCACACAGTCCATTCAGTTAAAGGCCTATAGGCTTATCCGTTCGGGAAATTTAAAGAAAACTGATAAAAACTCTGGGTTAAAGTGAGCTATTGTTTAAAAAAAAAACAAAAAAAAAACACTTCACAACTAACAGTGGGTTAATACTACACTGTGAGCCTGTTTAATGTGTAAAGAAACCACAGAGAATGACTGTCTCATAATGTTGTGATAAATTAGTGAGCTGTTGAAATGAATGTAATTTATATTTGGCAGCATAATAGGCCAATTTGTGTAAGAAAGTGTCCCTGCATTATGACGCAATTCATCTTGATTAAGTTTACTACTAATTTCAGCTTAAAGAAATTAGGTTTATTTGTTGGGTGACTGACAGGCTGCGTCATCAAAACCTCGTCCAGTTTTCCTTTTTACACTGATAACAATCTGCAGCGAGTTGAGGTCACATGAAGCCACATGAGCCGAGATAAAAGCAGGTGCTGGAAACTGGAGTCTCTGGTTGATTAATACTGGACAGACATAACATTTTTAAAAGCACATATTTCAAAGGGCACTGAATATATATAAAACAGTGGCAGCTGAAAGAAAACTTCCAGTCCTGTAAAACAGACCACATCCAAAATATCCAGTTTTAAAAACACTGTTGTTTGATTTAAGAGCTCAAATATCTACTACTTTTAAAAAGCAATTTAATATTGAGTCATTGACACATTGTATTGAAAAGTACCACAAAGATTAGGCCTTCTGTTGTCCCACACAAGACAGTGTTGTTGCACCAAATATTTAACACTGTGTTTAAAAATTTCTTCATTTCAGGAGACATTAGAGTGAAGATGCTGTTCTCAAAGTCACCAAAATCCTAGGGCTAGTTGCTCTGTACTGTAATGTCTGTAATGAGGTTTTTCAGATGACCTCTGACCTCTCTTTAGAAGACAATTTTCCTAAAGTTCAGTTAGATTAAACATGTCTTTAGAATATATATGTGCGTTTTAGCAATTTTGTAGACTTAAATGGCGTCCTTTGGCGTGTTTTTACCCATCCAGATTGAAGTTATTTATTCATTAGTTATTCAACTCATTAGTTTGTACTTTATATTAAGTTTGTCTGAAATTATGCACCTAAGGAAGAGCAGCTTTAAGAGGAAATCTTTAAAAATAAGAGAAGAGAAGAAGAAAAACACTGAACTTACGCGCTGCAAACTCGGTGTTGTCCACCTCCCTGTCGTTGGTGCAGCTGCCCTGGTCCAGCCGTGCGTCCGCGGCCGCGCAGCAATAGCGCAGCGAGCAGGAGCCGCAGCACACGGTGGCGTCCATGGTGTCAAAGTCCTCCGGACACTGGAAACCCTCGTGATAATTCCCATTAGCGTCCAGCCAGCCGTGGCAGTACTCCCCCTGTGCGTCCGATATCCGCAGATTCCAGGTTAGATATCCCAGCAGCAGGCAGCTCAGCAGGCGCACCATCCCGGCAAGCCGCTGGGGTTCACGGTTCCCTGCGTCCTGTGGGCTTCAGCACCCCCGACCACCGAGTGTGTCAGTCCGAGTTAGACACTCTTCATGGAGATCAACTAACTGAAACTGAATCTCGGCGAATGGATCCGAAGATGCAAAGTTATGTCACCTTCATCTTTCCAGCATCCAAACCGCTTTCAGACAAAAGTTGCCAAATTGAAGTGAGAGAAAATCCTTTGAATTGAATCTTCTCCGTTTGACGACTTTAAGTCAACTTTAAAAAAAAATCACACAACTAAACTTTCCTCTGATTCGGACTCGTGAGAAGAAAAGCCACTTGTACCGAGTTTCCCTCAGTTCTCTCTCATAAACGAGTCGAAAGCCTCCTGTGACCGTTTGTTCATGTCGGTGCAGAAGTTGTGCGCCCACCTCACTGGAGAGTTGCTGCTTTTGTGACTCCGAGTGTGTACGCGCGCACGCAACCCCCCCATAAACTGAGCGTACGCGTCCACGAGGCGCGCTGGTCACTGATGCCAATTAATCCTAAAACCATGAAGGTGGCCAGATGACATGCATAAATTATCTTAATTAAGCCTATCCTGCATGAGAGGTGGCGACATGTTTTCTCTGTTTTCATCGCCATGGAGACACAAATATGGCCAATCTTAAGGACGAGGTGAAAAAATACTGCAATTTTTAGCCTTAATCCTATTTAAGCATCCTTCTGTTCTCAAATCAGCACACATCCAACCTTCTGAGCCACAGCTATCTGCTTTTTCAGTCACTGTAATGAATTTTAAAAAGGCTACAACCCATATAGTTCCATTATGATGCCATAAACTGAACATTATTTAATCTTGTTTTATTTTAATTCCCTTGTATTATGAGATGCATTCCTGCTGGAAAATACAAATAGATTCCCAAAGAATGTGCAGAAATATTTAGATTAGCTTTGACATCTAACTGAAGTTTATGCCTCCACTGTTATTTAAGTATTGGTTTTTTTTGAGTTTTTAGAGCAAATATATATGATGTAAAAACAGGAAGCACAATGGAACTGTGTTAAATTCAGAGAAACACAACATTTAAAGAGAGACTACGCTCATCTTCCTGTAACAAATCTTCCTGTAAGAAATGAAAAGTTGAGTTCATTAGAGAGAAAACACACACTTCTAAATGATATCCTCAGCTTCACTGATCGATGCTAGCTAAATATCAAGTTTAGATGCCAGATATGGCTGTGTAACTGTCAGTTTGAGGATATTATTACTCTTCTCTGCTGGTGACACTGTTACCCAACTAAGCTCCAGCATGTCTATGAAAACTAAACTAAACAAGTATCTAATCTCACTGTGGCAGTGTAGCCAGTGTTCAGCAGAACTAAAATAACCTCTTTAATGCATATAAATAGATTTATAGCTAATTCAAGCTGAGAGATTCAAACTTTACTTTACAAACCCACTGACTCACCCTCTCATCCAAATGCTCCATTATTAAAAAAAAAAAAAAAAAAAGCCTATACCCAGTTGAGGTTTCATGATAAAGGTTTTTGTTTTGACAGTATTTGATATCAGCTACATATTGAGCCTCTGTAACTTTTACTGCTGACATGCAGCCATGTTCAGTTCAGGTGCCTTAAAAAAAATATTGACCAAGCACTTGCGTGTGTTTTGGTGTAAACACAGGAGCAAAAACGACTGACCTGTCTGACCTGCTGAAAGGGAGAAAAAAACCCGCAGACATTTATGTTAATCAGCAGCATGTCTTTTCCATCCGTCCATCTATTAAAACCCCCTCTGTTTGTTACCTATTGATGTGGCGCCCCCATGTGGCGCTGCAAACTTTTAGGCCTGTGGGCAACTGGACAGCTGTTCCCTGCGTCCAACAGTGGATTTCAGACATAAGGTAAGTTATGGCTGAAATGATAGAAAGTCGACTTTTTGACTAATTTCATGAAGATGAAATATCATTTAACCTTTAAAGATCCACAGTCACGGTCTATGGAAGTCGAGACGAAAATATCAATTTTTCCAGTCAGTTTATCTTATCCCATTTTATTTATTCTGTAATAATTTCTCAAACATTTAAAGAAATCAGAAATAAATAACAGCCGCGATTTCCTCGGTTTAAGCTCCAGATGTTTGGATGTGGATTAAAGCCTTTTCTTTCATTTGCGCTCATGTCGTTCTATTGATGCTTTGAGCTCAGTAGCAAAATGGCCCCTGCCTTTTCATTTGTGGGATTTCGCTGTGCGTTTTTTTTTCTCCCCCCCCCATTCAGTCAGATTGTTCAACTGCTATAGCGCCCCGTTGTTCTCTGTATGGTTGTGGGCTACAAAGGAGGCAGGCAGCGGCGCGCAAGTCCCGCCTGTATTTCCCTCTGGAGGAGTCTCAGTCTCGGCGCTTCCGACTGGGGATTGGAGCGACGGCTTGTCAGTAAATGAGCCCACCCTTCACACAGTGTGTATGAGGGGAAACTGAGCCAGACAGTGACGGTTCTGATCTTCCTCTCTCTCTCCCTCCCTCCCTCCCTCTCTCTCTCTCTCTCTCTCTCTCTCTCTCTCTCTCTCTCTCTCCAGCTGCCTGTCACACCAGCACGCCACAATACCGACCCGCAGCCGTCCGCCGCGCTGTGACACCTGGCTGGGATGGAGGGAGAGATGCAGCCCGCAGATGAAGGGCCCTGCGCCCCGAAGATGTGCCGACAACAACGGGGTCCGTACAGCACCCTGAAAACCTTCCAGAGCAAGCGCTCGGCGGGCAAGTCCCGCTTTGACAGGTCCACTGTGGTCGAGGTGCCTCTGTTTGGCGACGGACATCACTTCACTTTTCATCCCGAGCAGCCTCATCCTTTCCAGCCGCACCATCACCAGCAGCAGCAGCAGCAACAGCAACAGCGTCTGCAGCCGCTCCACCAAACCAGCGTCGCTATCAGCAGCAGCCAGCAGCATCATCAGACGCCTCAGCAGCAGCAGCAGCAGCATCGTTTCCCATGTGAGAGCAGGCCCAGCAGCAGGGTCCCGACATCCACCTCAGCGGCGGCGGGCAGTGTGGCGGCGGCAGCATCCCTTGGTACCCAGCAGCGGCGTGCCAGCGGCGGCGGCGGAGCGGAGCCCAGATTCTCTCCAGACTGCACCTACGGTATCAGTTCAGGTGGGATTTTCAAACTTGTTCAGAGTGAGTGAGTGAGAGTGACTCCCGCTCATGTCTGGAGGTCTGCTCCATCGCTCCTAGAATCTTTTTTTAATTCAAGATTTGCGATATTTAGACTTTACTGATCCACATGTCTTCACATTGTCCAGATTCTGGTGTCCTCCATATTTTGGGGTTTGCTGCCTAGATATGAGCATAGAGCAAATACAGAGTCAATAAACTTGAATGGAAGGCACAGCAATATTTAATTAAAATCCAGCATCTCTTTTGTTTGCTCTGTATCACCTGAGCTTCATGTTTTTGTTCCTGTTTCTGCCTCTTTTCTTTCCTGTCAGGAGTGATTGATTTGCTGCTGTAATGAGAGCAGTCATGATTGAATCTCAAGTGTGCATGTGCTAAAAATTACATTGGGTAATTGTCTGTCCATGAGTGTGTATGTGTGTGCATGTGTTTACATGTGTGTGTCTGTGCAAGAAGGGCCCTCACAGTCTCCTGTTGAAACACATTGTTCCCTGCTCATTTTTCTCCTCAGCTGCTGTTCATTAGAGGGCTGTACAGGCTCAGGAAGAAATGTGTTCCCCCGTGTGGAGGGCGGGTCCATGGGAACCAACATTAAGATGAAAGCAATGAACCCAATCCTGGCAGTTATGAAATTAAAGATTAGACATCTCATCCTCTAATCAGATATTAATCTCTTTATCACTGCTGGCGGCAGAGGCTCAATTTGCTGCTGGTTATTGTTGCTTTACAGGCAATCAGGTGTTCAGTGTGGGCTCGGGTTGCACTGTAGCCCTTTATTAACTCACCCTCGTGTGAACTGGCAAATGTGTGCGTCAGTATCATATAGGCCATTTAACCCACTTCAGTCTGTGCAAGCCAACCTGATTCATTTTGAGTATAAACCCCAGGCGTCAGAGATGATGTGTGCATCCACTCTGGCGTGCACATGGCCCTGATTTCACTTATGAAATAATCACATGAAATCATATTTTCCCTGCTCTGATGAATCTGCTCATATTACACAAGATGTACCATCCAATCCCAGCTTAAATGTGCCATGTGTTCTTACTGATGATGACACATCAAGGTGCTTTTATCTGCATGATGGGAGCAACTTAATGTCACGTCTGAGGAGAAAAAAGGAAAAAAAAAAACTTGATGTCCTTCTCATGGAGAAGCGGTGGAGACCCAGGGACTCAGCAATCAGCTCAGCACACAATAACACAAATTGCATTGAAAAGCCTTTCCCAAAGAGTTGTGATTAAAATAAATGGGGCTCATAAATTTTGCCTCTGCCGAGCGTGTTGTTTTTAATGAAATTTTATGAGGCTCTCAGCTCTCAGTGCCACAGAACTGGTGAGAGAAGAGAGGAGGGTGGGGGTTGTGTGTGTGTGTTTGTGTATGTATGTGTGTGTGTGTGTAGGGTGGGGGGGGGGGGTGAAGGCGAATGATATCAGATACATCTCGACGGGTAAACAGAGACAGCACGCATATTAATAAATGCGACACATCTGCGCCAGGCTGATAGACACGTCTGAGCGAGTGGGAACGCAGCAGTGGCCGTCTAGAACTCATTTTGTCTGTGCGTGTGTGTGTATAAAATTGTGTGTGTTTGTGTGAGGCCAGTGGACTCATAATCATTACATGGAGGTATGTGTGAGATCATCTCATTGAGACGTGCCTGGACTACCAGGGAAACTATACACACACCAAGGCGTGTTTCTGGACAATAGCTCCGTGCTGATTTTCTTTGCTCGGCTGGGTTTGGTCACAGCAGATACTGTGACTTTAGAGTTTATTGACATCTGAATAAATCAGCATAATCAAGCTGACATTTTTGTATAAACAGAGGAGCCTGTACTGTACTGTATGCTACTGTAATGGAAAGCTTTGCCTCAATGAGACGTGGTTAAAAAGAAGGAGGGAGGAAGCAGAAAGAAGCAGAACTAGTGAAGCATGAAACACAAAATCACTCATATTGGTTCCATTGCTGTGCAGCAGTGAGCTGCTTTCCTTCAGGAGACTTCATTATGTTTCAGCATTGGTGGAGAGTAAGTATATCTACTCAAGCACAGTGGTATTTACATTTTTTGCTGCTCTCTACTTCTACTTCACTGTGATTTGGAGCAAAATATCAAACTTTTTAACCCTCTACCTTTATTCATCAGCTGGAGTTACTTTTTAGATGAAAAAACACACCATAAGCTTATAAAATTCCACTAATTACAAACTTTTTTGGCTTGTGACCTCTAACAAAAAAGCAGTGTCCAGTTTTCTTTGTCATGCTTGAGATGTCTATGAGTTTGTTATCAGTTTCCCTCAAAGAGAGTCCCTTCTAAACTTTTCATGTTGCTTAATTAAACACGTTTTCGAGACCCAAAGAGGTCAGATCATCCAATGTTTCACAATGAAAGCAAAGATTAGAAAAAAGTCCAAAATGTGAAAAGCAGATTTGTGCAGCGCCACTTTGCCTTTCAGATTTGGATTTAACCGTATCACTGTCCTCATCAGCAGACAGAGTTTGCTTAATTGCCATGAAAGTGTAGATGTTTAATAGTGGACATCATTCATTTCCAGTCAGGAGACAATATGAGTGTCAGTCGTTTGTGCCCCGTCAGTTTTGCTGTTGATGAGGACCATGTGATACAGATAAAAGCTACTGAATGGACTTTGAGGTGGGTGTTTTGTCAACTGCTGTTTCCAAGGTCAAATCTGAACCTCTGATCAGGAACACAACAGACTCCTGTAGACAAAATCCCACTTTCTTCACTGTCACCACCTCTGACCTCCTGATTTCTCCTCTTTGCTGCAGAAAACCGTCTCATCTTGGATGCCTTTGCCCAGCAGTGCAGCCGAGTCCTCAGCCTCCTCAACAACGGCCGTCTCCTGGAGCCTTCCTCCTCCTCCTTCACCTCTAACATCAAGCTGGAGGACACTCAGGGGCTTCACTGCTCCTCACTGGGGAAATCCAAACCTGAAGAAAGCTCTTCCACCACAGACCCAGAAGAGGAGGCTCAACAAAGCCATTTGAACCAACAACAGACCTCTGCCGTTCTCCGCATCTTCACAGACTCCCTACAGAACTATCTCCTCTCAGGGCCTCAGCAGCAGCAGCAACAACATCTGGCTGCAGGTCTGGAGGACGAGCAGTGTCCTTCGGCCGAGCCTGGCTCTGGGGTGTCGCCTCCCAGACACAGCCTGGGAGGCTGGGGCTCGCCCGCTCCGTCCGAGTCCTACGGCCACCCGTCGTCCACACTGCCTGAGGAGGAAGAGGAGGAGGAGAGCTGCTGTCCACGCTGCCTGGAGCTGGAGCAGGAGGTTTTGTCTCTGCAGCAGGAGAACGAGGAGCTTCGCAACAAGCTGGAGAACATCCCAGGTGGAGTAATGACAGCAAAGACTTTGGAGTAGGCGAATGAGTTTAGACATTTTATTCTAGTGCTGATACAGATGGGTGACAAATCAAATGAAAGTTGTTTTACCATGAGCTACCACAACATCTTCAGTGCTTCAGAGTGGCTCCAATCTCCAATAGGTGCTCTGCTGACTGTGAAGCCCACAGCACACAATTCAAATCATTTTCACACTAATTAAAACATTCAGTGAATCCTCATTCCAAGTATGGAAATATCTAAATTCATTCTGTTTATACAAGTAATGAGTATTTTTTATTATCAACTAATCTGCCAATTAGTTTCTTGCTTAATTGATGAGTTGTTTTGTCTCTAAAATGTCAGAAAACAATGAAAAAAGATGGTAATAATTTCTCAGAGCCCCGAGGCAGTGATGTCGTAAAATTGTTTGTTTTCACCCCAAATCTACTCAGTTTAATATTCTACATGAACAAGAAGAACAGCAAATCCTCACATTCAAGAAGCTCGAAAAGCCAAATATGTAGATTGCTAAAATGAATACTAGATAATCAAATTACTTTATCAAGTAATAGATTAATTGAGTAATTGTTTCTGCTCTTCTCCTCTTATTTATTCAGGTTTTTCCTTTCATTTGTCACACCCTCTGTGTATTTGGACAAAAACTGAATTGAAAAATTTTCACTTTGACTTTTTCAAACCAGTATTTTTGCCTAGTTCTGATTAATAGTTTCTATAAAATGTTATTAGAAAATGTTTGAATTATTCACCTTCACCAGCACAGTGTTTTGCTTTTATGCAGCTTGTCATTATAACCAGAGCTGTAACTAAATGCAGACTATTTTTTTGGATCACTCAATGAATCGTTTTGATTATAACATGTCAGAAAATAGTGAAAAAGTTTTTCACTTTACTGTGATATGTAACAATGAAAAACATCAGCGTTTCCTGTTTAAGAAGCTGTTGTAGAATCTGCTTTGACATTTTGCCAGATTAATTTTATATTAATTGACTAATCAGTTAATTGAGTAATCATCTCAACAGTAATTTACTGAAGCTCTTCCATTAATTTGTCACCTGTCTGAAAATCAAGGCAAAAATTGTTTTCAAATGTGTATTATGCACAACTCTGGTTCGTACAGAAAGGTGTAATGCTCATCATCATAAATGAAATACACTAATTGTATAAAACACCTCCATACTACACTCACACAATATCACATATTGCACTACATCTACACACCACAGTTGGGTAATCATGTAGATTGTCGTCATAACTATTGTTGGACCAGAGTAGCTTAAGTTAGTGGATAAGGTTGGTGTTACTCAATGTTTTTCTTGTCATCACCAAATCCCACAAAAAGACCAAAACCAACAACACATTAATCAGTCTGTCAGTACGTTTTGATTTCCCCAGTCTGTGTGTGGCTCTCAGCCCTGAGTCCATTCGTTCCCACTAAAGACGTAATGTTGAAAAAACGATCTTGAATATACTTTCAGTTTTAAGTTACTGAGACGGGAGCAAATACTTTGCAAATGCATCGTGGGGACTATTTTTAATCACAGATTTGGTGAGTTAGTGAGTGTTAACAGCAGCAGGACGACGTGTGTGGAATCATATCAAAATAAACTAATAGTGTCTGTTGTCTGATGAAAGAACATGTCAAACGATGTACAATGTAGCTCACTGATGTGTGTTTTTTAAAATAATTTCTGACAACAATAGAGATTCATGTCACAGAGGAACAAATTTCATTGGATTTATTTATAATAAGGAATATACAAAATATCACCAGACTTATCATTCAAGATTTTGTTTGTTCATCAATTTCAGAGTATTGTTAACATTTCTGCTCCTCATTGTCATACTAACCTAATTTACACTGAAACGGCTCATTTTGTCACTGCACATTAAACACTTATACAGTACAGTATCTCAACTTGATCTCAAAATTACCAGACATTAGAGTCAAAATGAAAATAATGCAGGATTATTAATTTTTTAATTATACACCAGATGAGTCATTTCTTTGCCTGCAGTACATTTTTGACAGTGTGTTTTATTACTGGTCATATTAGCTTATGTTTTTTTTTATACAGTTCCCTGTCAAAATGTTCTTGACTACTTCAAGACTGTTCTTGAGTTTCACAACCAGCTGATCCAGCCACTGCCAGAGGAGCAGCTCACAGAGGTGAGGAAACAGGTCCCTTTGCATCATTCACACCTCTTTAAAGCATCTGTTATCGTTAACATACTGTATGTTAAAAATATCTGATTAGAAATAGAAATTCCCTCATGGTGTTAATTGTGTACATAGAATATGAATATGAAATTAAAGAAGACTCTGTCTCTGCAGGAAGAAGAACGACAAACTGTCTTTGAGGTTGGTGCCTTTTGTATTTTTTGCTGTTTTATTTGAAGATAAAAGATGTGAAGCTGACACTAGATGATTAAAGAAGAGTCACACATTGTATTAGTAAAAATTTGCAACTTTGAAAAGGTTAAAAGTCAGTTTTAAAGATAAGAATAAACCATGGTGCAGTAAGACTATGCACATACCAGAGCTCCCTCTGACCATTACTCACTGTGCGTCCTCGTTCTCTCTGCAGGGCAGTAAACAGCTCCTGGAGAACTATCCTCTTTTCATCACTAATAAGCAGTGGGACGAAGCCGTCAACTCCTCCAAGAAAGATGGCAGACGACTGCTGCGCTACCTGATACGCTACGTCTTCACCACGGATGAGCTCAAGTTCTCCTGTGGTTTGGGCAAAAGGAAGCGTTCAGTCCACTCAGGGGAGCCGGGCCTGGAGAGACGACCGCTCAACCCCGTCAAAGTCAGCTGCCTCAGAGGTACAAGTCTGATGATTTAGGGGAGTGTTCACGTTACGCTTCAGTCTGGAAGAAAATAAAATGTTTGAATAATTATTTAAACTTATGTGAATACTCCTCTTCTACAGGCCAATGTTTCAGATTTGAAAAGCAGCATCAAGTTTATTTATGAGCTCATAATATTTGAAACTGAGACAGTGTTCACATGGCAAACACATTTTGCACAGATCTGATTTTTCAAACAGTCTGGAAATATATGGTAAGAAAAGGCTAGGCGTGTTTTTATTTATTTCCTTATTTTTTTGGCCACTTGGGGGCAGCGGAAACAAATAATGAGTGCTGACATGTTGACATGCTTTAAGTTGATATGGTGAACTTGTTGCTTATTTATACATCCTGCATTTATGGAGCAACATTATCAATCATTTGAAGTCATATTTCTGACCTCCTGGTGAATATGAGTCTGGTATCCATGCTCTTTTTAGCTCTGTTTTTGGTCTCCACCAACTCCTGAGGGAAATATCTGGCACTTTAACTGCTAAATTCTCTGCTATGTTCAATGGCTAGTCTCTCACTGTGTCTGTCTGCTGATTGCTGCTGAGCAGGGAGTATACTTTGAGTTTTTTTTTTTTTTTTTTTTAAATAGCTGCCTGCTGTGGCCAAAATCTATGCTTTGAGACCAGTGAGGGTGAACCAAAACAGAAAAAGCAACCGCCTTCAATCATGTTACATTGTTATTATAAAAATATCTATATAGCTGCTAAGGCCTGTTCATACTGCTCTCACATTTCCAAGTATGAAGTTAAGACAGAGAGAGGTATTAACCCTTCTCATCTACTTGATTTAATTCCTACTACCATGGTTTGTGTGACAAATGCACACACAAAAGCATTGGGACAACAATATATTTTTCTTTACATTACAAATACAATACAATACACAGTAGGTACCACCCTAAAAACCTAATTCTTGTCTAATCCTTCTTGAAATCAACACTTTCTTTGATTTCCAATCATTAAAACAAAAACATTGTGAATATTTTTTTGACTCAAAATCTCCCTGTCAGAGTTCATCCGGATGCACTGTGCCTCAAACCCAGACTGGTGGATGCCGTCAGAGGAGCAGATCAACAAAGTGTTCAGCGATGCCGTCGGTCACGCTCGTCAGGGCCGGGCTGTTGGCACGTTCCTGGGCAGCAGCGGCAGCGGCAGCAGCACCAGCAGCCTCTACATGGACAGCTATGATGGACATCTGTCGCAGGACGAACTGTACTTGAAAGGCTGCCAGAACGGCCAGTCAGACTGAAGTCACAGAAATGTAGCCTGAAATGTAGCTGTACAACGACATATCCCAAAACACTGACCTTATCCTGTCACTTTACACAGTGAAGAAAACATTCCAGAAGAGGTTTATCATACAGAATATAACTACTGTCCTCTTTTCAGATAGTTTTGTAGCCTTTTGCCATTTTTATACCTAAAATTTTGTTTAGTCCAAATCTGACTCTTAAGGTGCATTTTAAATTTTACAAAATTTTAGTCTTCCATCTGCTGCATTTTAATGTTTTGAGCAGTTATGTCATTTTCAGAGGAATATTTCTGTTTATTTAGTTTAGTTTTTTGGGGCTGGAGTAATGTTTTGTACACACAGATCATTTCATTTTTTCACAGTTCACATGCATATTTAAAAGTCATCAGGAACCTGTTTGTGTTGATGTTGCCCAAGTTAGAGACTTGTCACATCCGTCACTGACACTGCATCCTCCATCACCTACATCATGGTAAGTAGCATTTTATTTTATTTTTTTACTCAAAATTCTGATGGCGAAGCACCTTTACTTCTATAGGAGTGCCTCTGAGAAAGTCATGTTTTGTTACCTGTAGCCTTGCACTTTGCATCCCCATTTTAGTCTTCAGTTGAGCCAGTTTATCTCTTTTACAGAAACACATATTTAGAAAGAAAGAATTTCCATTGTGCTCAAATGTAGCTTCTCTCTGGCTGAGGAAACATTGTGGTCAAGGCCAGTCTGTTTTTGATTTTCAGGATATGCAACTAAAACAAAACGTGTGCCACACTGCAGATTTGGCACCTTTAGTGTTATATTCACAGCTTTCAAAACGTACTTATTTCTTAATGTGCTTTCCAGTACAACTTCACCCAAAAGTTTAATAATTGGCTATCCAGAGATCTTTCCTAAATTCATTTGTATGTAGCAGTGATATGAAATGCAAAATAGACTGTTTCTTTTTTACTCAAATAACTGCCTTTTTATAGCATCAAATTTTTGCTGTATTTGTCACACACCCCGATACAAAAAGGCTTGTAGGAATTCAACTGTAATGTCTGTCTATCCAAGTAGAATTTACTGTTTACTTTTACAAACACTCCACTGTTATGTTGTTGCAGCACTCTGAGAAGACTTTTTGTGTCGGGACGGATGGACGTTGAGTCTTTAAGTTTAAGGTGGCTGCCATATAATAATGCCTTAAACATGTTAGAGAACCTCCACAGTGTAAAGTGTTAAAGCTGTGTGTGTCAGAAATCATGTAATGAGGGTTGTTTCTGTCTCAACCTTAAGTTACAAAGCTAAAGTATCTTGATAATGACAGAAAATATCCACTTCTAAACAATAATCTGTTGTCCCAAGTGGAAACAAACTGGGCACTTCTTTCTTTCTGAAGCTCTTATTTGCACTTTTAAGTGTCTCATTGTAGCTAAAGCTGCTCTACAGTGACAAGAAGTCAAAGCATTTTTATTCTTTGCATATATTTTACTTGGCACTCAGCAACTCCACTCCATGACGTTGTTTTCTACGTTTGAATGTACCAGATTTATTAGGTCAGTTTGCCACGTCGACAGTGCTGTGTAAATGTGTATTATAAAGTACAGTTATAGTGTGAGGTGTTCTTGAAATACAGCGTCTCTCTCTCCTTAAAAAGCCAAGTAGAAAAGTGCCACAGAAACCTTAAAACAGTTGGATTCTGTCGTTGTGTTGCTGTTCTGAATGTGAGCGTTCATTTGTATTTACTCCTTTACCCTCAAAGTGGCTGTTATCAACACTGTGAAACATCAGTCGGATTTTTACAGATCTAATAGTTTCTGTTGTTTTTTTATTTATAATAAATAAAACAAGCACTGAAGCTGAAAATTCTCTATCTATCTATCTATCTATCTATCTATCTATCTATCTATCTATCTATCTTATCATATTTTATTAACAGATCACATGTTATGTATGTAAAATCCTAATCTGCAAAGCAACTAGTTACTCCAGCTGAGTAAAAACGTACAATATTTCAATCTGATGTGTGGTGGAGTAGAGGAACAAGTAGCATAAAATGGAAATATTTAATATTTCATGTACTGTCACAAATTATGCAAACTGTCAAAAATGTCAATGAGCTGCACAGTGAGGCAGATCTCAGGGAATCCGTTGTTCAGTTTAGAAAGACGTGACTACAGCACCTCCACCTGGAAGACTTCAGTATCTGTTGCAGTAGAGTATTTGCTCTTTTCTTTTGTGCCGATTCCTCTCATTGTGAATTGTCTCTGATCTCCACCAGATGGCATTGCAGTTGTAAGAATGACATAAACCTTATGTAGTCCGTCAGTAAAAGCTGATCTCCAGCCAGTATCAATATAAGATTTACTGTAACTCACGTTAATGCACAGGCCTTGTCCAGGAAAAGGAGAAGGCTGATACACTATATTGCGTCTATAATACAACTCTGAATTGTAGATGACTAATCAGCCTTAAAAGCCTTCAATCATACAAATAAAACACGATGTTAATTAATTAAATGATTCAATTTATCCAACAGTCCTTTATTATTTTATAGGTTTTCTAAACGTTTGACTTGCACTATCACTGTATGATGCAGGGCTTTGTCGAAGAGGAACATTTGGAAATGCTGTAGTTCAGGAAATCAAAGAATAAGCAGGATGAGCTGGAAAATATTTAGTTTTCATGGAGGGTTCCGCCCAGAAACTTGACAGACATCTTCATTTTTTGCTGATTTATAACGGAGACAAGCCGCTGGACGCGTGTCACGCACTAACGTCCACTGTGACAGTTCGCTCCAGCAGAACAGCGTGTGTGTGAAGTGTGTGTGTCGGTGGATCAGATGAAGGTTTGGTTGGGTGTTTCTCTTTAATTCTGCGGCATCTCTCTCACTGTATGCGGGCCTGCTGTTGTGGAGGAGGGCGGGCCGTGAACACAATGAGCAGATTTCGGACAGTAAACTGGGACTGATGCGACATGTACGGAGCGTGGAGTTGGGATGATTTGTGCACGCAGTTCGCCTAACTTGGTTTGCATTGATTGAATTTGGGAATGGCACGCAGAGCTTCAAGTTCAACATAGGCCCGGTGTGCTGTCTGAAAACTGACCTCGGGTAAACCCTCAGAGGCTCGGCGGACTTTGGAGATATTCTGCAGAGGTATTTTTCTTGCGCAGAACGGAAACTCTGGCGCAACGGCGAAGAGAGGGATGATCTCCCCATCAAGTGGTACGACAGGGGACTGAGTGTAACTGCGAGTATTTAGGGACACATAGGCAGCCACTGCGCCTCTGTGTAGCGGTGCAAAAATGATGTCACTGATAGATCTGGACGATGATCAGCGGTGGGTGCCCACACATGTGAATGTCACCGTCCTCCGCGCGAGAGGACTGCGAACCAAGGGCAAGCACGGCAGCCGCTACCTCTACACCATCATCCAGGTGGGGAAGGAGAAGTACACTACCGGGCTGGTGGAGAAGGCGGAGGTGCCCGAGTGGAACGAAGAATGCTGCTTCGAGCTGCTCCCCGGGATCCTGGAGGACGGCGGCCGGAGCGCCTACCCCCCGGGGAGTGGGGACCTGGTCCTCACGGTCATGCATCGGGTGCTCATCGGACTGGACGTGTTCCTCGGTCAAACCATCATTCCTCTTGATAAGATATTTCAGGAGGGGATGTGTCCAAGAGATGAGTAGGTGGTGTTTGGATTTTGATGTAGCCTGCATGACGAACCATGTTAATTTGTCTGCTCACTCATGAGACTGAAGATGAAGATGTGTCTTGTTTTTATGTCAGATCAGGACTGGGGTTTTGTTATTTAGTAAACTTTACAGGAGAATGACACGCAGCTTTTCAAATACTTCTTCATTCTAAACATGTAGAAAACTATCTTCATGTTATTGAATAAATTCAGTATGTTGAGAACAGTGTTCTCCACTCACCCTTTTTACCTCACGCAGCTGATCCTGTTTTGACAATCTCCTCATAGTACACTGTAATTATCAACCATGTGCTTCACGTGCAGCTCAAAATACAGCACCTGGGTTGACTGATTAGCCTTAGAGATCACTTCCCACAAGAAAGGGTGCACAGATGTGTTTTGGATCAGCATGATCACATGGTTAAGAAAACTGCCAGTGCCTGAACCCTTAATGCATTAAAGGCTCATTAAATTCTGCCCCTCTAGACTAATATCCTTTATTAGGCTACTCCAGCAGTCCCCACAATGCACTGCAAATCAACAAGATGAGATGCAGTTTTCCACTGTGGACTTTATCCACAAAGACTCCATCTTGATGGTAGCTAATATTTCTGGCACTGAGCTGCATGTATTATTACATCTATTGATAGAACATTGAACAGCTTATAGGACACTCTGTCCTTCCTCACTTAATCTTTCTTGCACCCATATCATCCCAAAAACATCTGAACCAGTGACTATTATCCCACACTGTATCTAACTGTGGCTTGTGAAAGTGAGATAGAAACCCATACTTGGTATCCTAGCTCAGATATAAATAGTACAGGGATGTGGTCTGTGCCACCGGCAGCCCATTAGATTCAGCTTTGAAAACTGCAGGGAGGTAGAAAATCATGGCAAAAATGTTGGTCATGCAAGGTCAGAACTCCTCGAGATATCTGTGCAGCAAATGCACTTATTGTGATGAATATTGAGTCAGTGCACTACAGCTGGGTGCTTGCATGTCTGCCATAATTAACTGTGACTGAAAATGTCACAAGTGTAGTTTAATGTTTATGGGTGATGTGATAGTATACGCAGTCATACATACAGAGTCATTCAGGGGTCAGAAAGACACATTAGATCAAGTTTAAAACGACTGAAGCTATTAGCCTCATACAGCTTGGTAAACAGTGCTACACATTCACATAGTCATTCTTTGTAGAGCAGATGTAGAGCTGCTTTGAGGACAAAAGAAAAACCCGCTGGCTGAGTTGAACCTCAGCTGGCTGAGCTAAAAGAACCACAGTGTTTTTGGAGAAGTAGTGATAGACTGAGTCCAAGTAAAAGAAGATAAGAGAGGTGGTAGATAACTGTTTATCTGAGTTTTCTATCAGGTTTGTTTCTGTTATGTAAGGTTATATTATTTTTTTTCTGTAATTTCAAATGAATTAAATGACTCAAACAATATGTCACACACCTGAATATTTGGTGGGTGTGTCAGAAGGCAACACAAAAACCCTCTTACTTTTATTCAGCATTAATAAATCTAGGAATTACAGTCGTACTCCACAGATTCACAAATTTATTTTACCAGTTACTGTGTATGACTCTGTGACTGAGCTACAGACTGTAAAAATAGGTTCTTTGTTTACAGTTTTAGAGTATCTTGAAAACGTGGCTCTGACTATTATCTAATTTGCCTCATTTTGAGTCTTTGAAGTCTTTGTTGTGCCACAGGTGACGTAACAGGACCCACCAGTAATATGTGAAACATTTCCATTATAAACACTGAAGAGCAGAATTGAGTAAAGCAATACGACACATCTGGCTTTAATTGTGGCTTCTCCGCCCTCTCTCTCTCTCTCTCTCTTTCTCTCTCTGCACTCCGTGAAACTCACACTGAATTCCTCCTGTTAGTTTTGGCACCGTAACACTTTCTCTGGTCCACACAGAGGATTTAGGGGGCAGGATTTCATTGGTTGACTCCTCATATTGTTCATGTCTTATACAGTGCATACACACCAGGTGTAGGTGGGTGGACTCCCAGGAATTTGGATTGTGATTTCCTGCTCTGAGGCTTGTAAAACAGTTTGTTTTCAAAGATTTTACAAAGTACAATCCCCTAGCTGTATTTCCAGATTATGTAATATGTGAGAAGCATTGCCAAAAGGAAATCAATGTTTTTTGTTGTTTTGTCCCAGTGAATGGACAGATAACACATGCGACCTCTGCTCTGAGCTTTAAAGAGATAGCAGTACACTTCAGAAATCCTGCCACAGTAATGTATTTATATAAGGCAGTGATATATCTCCTTTCTCCTGTTTCTCCAGGTGGTTCAAGCTCAACTCTAAGGCAGGAAGAAAGGAGAAGGAGCGTGGTGAACTTCAGGTGACAGTCCAGTTCACCCGCAACAACATGACAGCCAGTATGTTCGACCTCACCATCAAGGACAAACCTCGCTCTGCTTTTGGCAAGCTCAAGGATCGTGTCACAGGGAGGAAGAGGGGGGATCTGGAGTCTTCCTCAGCCATTGTGCCAGGCCGCTATGCCGCTCTGTCAGGATCCCTGGGGCAGCCGTTTGGAGAGGAGGGCGGAGGGGTGGTGGAGACACGAGATGTGGAGATAGCAGAGGAGAAGAGGAGCAAGATGAAAGACTTCTTCAAAGGAAAGCTGCGCAAGTCGTCCGACACCAGGTCATGCTCATCGCTGGCTTCAGAGAGTAGTATGTCTTCCATGGCTAGTGATAACCCCGGCCCTCCACCCAGTCTGGATCTGTTGTCAGACCCTCCCAGCTCCCCCATCTACACAAGCAAAGTGAGAGTGGACACACACTATGGAGAGCCAGATTTAGCTAAAAAAGGTACGCTTTGAAATCATTTATATGTGTATGAAATGAGGGCTGTTGGAATTGCAAATATATGAAGTCAAGGTTTCCCACATGATTTTATAGCAGAGGTATGTCGCCTCATTGCAGGTAAAGACCACCTTTTATAAAATAAAGCATTGAAATGAGAGAAACAGCAGAGATGCTATTTCACACTGAAAATAATTAGAAATTTAACTGATGAGAAGATGAGCTGTAGTAGGATCTAGGTGGCATACTACCTCTGCTCAACAATTTTCTGATGAAAACACAGAGAAAAAATAACAATATCACTGTACTCCCTTCAACATTGGATTTTAAGGTTGAAACCAATATCAATTGTTATATTTTTTTCAACATAAACACATCTAACAAACAGTTTTGATTAGAATAATCTAAATTGGTTATCATAGCCAAGTTACATAGTGACACTGTTGTGGATGAATGATATAATAGTAACACATAAAAATGCACTATAAGCAGGCTTGTCGTCATGGTGGAGTGCCCAATTGTTATAGTAACAAGTACGTCCAAGATGGTGTGAGTCGATCGGGATTTTTACAGTTCTGCACATTTCAAGTAAAAACAGCACGGTGTCTTGGTCTGGAGACTGCAGCTCTTCCACCTGTACCACAGACCACTCTTGTCACAGTGTGATCCTTGACATGAAGGTTGGTCATGTGACAGAGGTCTGCAGACTTGACATGTTCTGCTCCATGGTGAAATCACAAATGTGCACATGCAAGTGGTCACAAAAACACATGAAACGCAGATCCTGTTGTTAATCATGTGATACAACGTGGAATACTGACTCACGAAAATGATTGTTCGCACCTGCTGAATGTGCATTACTGTTCCATGCTCCATGTGTTTGCAACAGGAACAATCTCTGAACCTTTTGATCACACTTAATAATGTGAAATGAGAAAACCTTGGAACATTTTATTTTTTATTTTTATAACCCAGTTTTTCTGTCTTTCCAACAGTGCTCACCAGTCAGCATACAACAAAGGTCCTCACACACAAGCGAGCCCTCAGCGATGAGGCTAGCAAGATCACAACAGCCTTCCCTCGAACAAATCTTGCAGTGGAGTCTCTCAAGGGTCAGACAATGACTCAGTCCAAGTCTTCCTTGTGTATAAATGGAAGCCATGTCTATGACTCTGAGCCATCCACTCCAAAGACTGCAGGAGCCCTACCGTCCAAGCTGGTCCTGCTGGAAAAATGTTCCCCACTCTCTCGTTCCCTGCAGAACCTCACCAAGAGAAGTGAAGACAAAGGTTCGTATGCCGATGGCCGCCGCTGGTCCTTTGACAGGACGAAGAAAGAGGAAAAGGAGGAAGAAAAGGAAGCTCAGACATCATCTCCTCCAATTCAGCAAGCTCAGACAGGGGGTTGCCCTGTGCAGGCAGCGATGCCAATCGTTTCCTCTGCTGCTGAATCGCCTGAAAAAGGGAGGAAGCTGAGGAAGACGTTATTCTCTGGAGGGAGGAGTGATTCTCTTCCAGCTAAGTCAGACCTGAACCAGGCTGCTTCAGCATCTGAGGGGAGGCTCAGAGGCTGGTTTGGCTCCAGTGACTCCCAGAACAAGCCAAGGTGAGTCGGGTCCATTTACAGGCTCGCCTCTGGGCTCCACAGTTTTTGATTAATGTATCTTGTATCCAGGCACAACGACAGGCACGTGGGAGGCCTGTATTCAGTTGGGTGTCCTGAGTTGTTTGCTCTCCTCCCTGCTCATTTGAAAATGGAATTGATTTAGTTCATAGTTTTCTCCATTTTATGACCATGCTGTATCATCACCTCATACTATATTTTTCACAAACAGCACATCGGCATTTCCATTTCCTTCACTAGTGTGTGTCTACGTGTCTCAATAAAAAATGCAACGTCACTGTGGTTTAGAAAAATATTCTTGCAAAAGTATGTGAAGGCAATCATTCCATGTTGATATGAGCTCACCCAACAGAATAACTGCCAGCGCAGATGGTTATGAATGGCTACAATGCATTATTTATTTTTTGCTTGATTATTTTGCAAATGTGCTTTGCTTTTTTGGTTTAATTTGTGTTACTGTTTCCATGATTCTATCATTTGGCCAATTTATCTACTGTTGCTTAGAGACTGAAGTTAGTTGAACAAAACACTTTGTTGTGGAGTATCATCTAGTGTTTTAGTTGTCTTTTGTGTTTGTGTAAGAAAGATGTTCGCCATTTGGTAACCTGGCACATCATTAACTAAGAGGACTATTGTGCCCTATTTTCCTCCACAGGCTGGAAGTTTCTCCTAAGGTAGAAAGCAGCTCAGATGTACCCCCTCCCCTCCCTCCTCGCTCCCCTATCCCCCCTCAGTGCTCCTCTCCCTCCGGTCATGTCTCACCTGATGACTGCAGTCAGTCCCATCCCTTCACCCCCTCCTCCTCTCCCTCCTCAACTCCCATCTCCCCCTCCAACCCCTTCCTCCCACGTATGCAGCGCAACCCCTTCTTTGAGGAGCTCATAGCTGAAGAGTCGCAGAGGTCCCCTCCTATTGCACCTTGCTCCTCTTCTGGCTTGTCCCCCTTTCATTACACCACTCTGCCCTCCCAGCCCTGCACACCCAGCCCTGCTCATGATGTTAATGCTACAAATATGGCTTCCATAAAGCGAGAGCGCCCCAGGCCAGTAGCTAGACAGATATCTCTCCCTGCGATATTACCCAAAACAGCCACACCTAACTCCCATAACCATGCAGCCCCTCGTTCCATGTCAGAGAGTGCAGGAGAATGGGATGATTGTTTTGATGCTTTTGCCTCTAGCAGGCTCAACTCACCTAAAAGTAGTCTTCCTCAGAAACAGCAGCGAACCAGTCCAACTTCATCTCATAGACGTAGTTATCCAGTTAATAACAACACCAATAATCACGCACAACAGCTGCAAACATGTGAAGAGGAGCCTCCACCTTTGCCTCCTAGGAGACTTTTAAGGACCTCAGTGAATGAGATTTACTCTGATGGCTGGTTGCACAGAGGTCAGGAGCTAGCTGTCCATAAAGAAGCCTACCTCCTCTCACAGACCGGCGTGGCCTCACTACAACGTGGAAGAGAAGGCGAATGCAAAAGAAATAGTATATCTCCAGACCCTCACACGAGCAGTGAGACCTCAGACTCCCTCAGTGCCCACTCACAACCATACACAAACATTACATCACCAGGATGCATCTCTGAAGAAAAGCTCAAAAAGTTCAAATATGAACCTTTGGAAGATGACACTGACTGCTGGGGAGGGATGTTGTTTGAGCAAGACTTGTATGGACGCATGTGTAGAGGAAATTATGGACAACCCAAAGTAAACAGTCATCGCTTATCATGGAACACTGAGGAAACTGCTGGAAATAACATCACATGTAAGAACTCAGGACCTAAAATGCTTCTTGATACTGAGATATCTGTTACAGACCTTTTGAACATGTCAACTAAAACTTCCCCTAACCCAGATATAAAGGTACTAGATTGTACTTCTAGTCCAGTAGAGGAGGCAGTAGAGTCTAATCCAACTGAAGCCACATGCATCAACAATAATGTGTCTTTCTCATTAACGTTGGGAGACCTGAACATGAATGCGAATAACTTAGACTTTAGTTTTATTGATTCTGATGGCTCCTCTCAGTCAGAGGTAGTTGATACTCTCAAAGGCATCAGCAGTTTAGGCGAGATTTTCCCACAACCGACAGAAGGTTCACCGACAGCCGTTTACCACGAGGAGACCACACCTGAGGATATGTTCACTTTAAAGGACACCTACATACCAGGGATGAACACCTCAATTGAAATCACTGCCTCTTTGAATAAACTGTGCAAAGTGTCTCCAGTTTGCCAAAACAGCTGCCAAGATTGTCAGTGTGAGCTGAATAGCGTGGCATCACGTGGTCATTCAAGGGTAAACAGCAGAGACCTTACTATGTTGTCACAAAATCAAATGTCTAATTTGTCTGATCTTGAAACTGGACCCAGAGAAGATAAAACAAGGGGTGACAATAATTGTAAAAAAACGGAAAAGGACTTTGATGATAATGGCAATCCACAAGCTAAGCAGACAGAGTTGTTTTCCGGAGTGGTTAGTGCACGTTTTAGACCGAAAGGAGTATCCCGACAGAGCAGCAGTGGCAGCCCAAACAGCCAAAGCAAAAATGAAGACAAAGAGTTTGAACAGCTGTTGTCCCTCGTTCAAAACATTTCAGAAGTCAGTGAAGGACCATTGTCGTATCAGCCCACTAAATCAGCTCTTTCTTCCTTATTGGCATTAGATAAACAGACAGATTTGCAAGTAGATAGCACCAGTACAACATCACAAATATCTTTGAAAGACGACACAGCGTCTCTCCCTACAGAAAACTGTGTAACAAGAAAACCCTCTGTGATCAGTTTTGAAGACCTCCACGCGAAAGTAGCACCAAACACGAGAACCCCTTCAAAGGCAAAGATTGGACAATCTTTGCAAGAGCCTGAACCCTCTTCACCCTCCATTCCCTCCGCACTCTCCCCGTCCGCTGATGCACAAGCTAAGCTCCACCCTACCCCTGTCTGCCCCTCCATACATCCCTCAAGCATGGGGCCCAGTGCTGGAGCCAGCACTACTCTGGTTGTGGCCCCCTACACCTCCTCCTCCTCCTCCTCCTACTCTACCACCTCCACCACTGACCAGCCCCTGGTCGATGCACGGCACACACTTTTGCCTGAGGAGACACAGCCAGCTAGCAACCTGCCCCATCAGGAGAGCAGGTGAGACTCCTCACACTAGGTTATAACTCATGTAGGCATTTACAAGCTGCAGTAACTTGGAATAACAGCCAAGATTTCCGCATACACTACTAAACATGCACAGCAAATGATTTTTTGTTTTTGTTTTGTTGCTCTGGTTGCTTTGTTTACTGTTGGCCTGGCTTGTTTGGTGAATGCATTTTTGTATTTATAAGTTCTGTCTTTTCATCCAAAGTGGTTGGATGATAACTACCCCGCACTGCTCTCGGCTTTGCTCCACATTTACGTTATTCATCTCATGTTTCAGTTTCTCGTTGGCTACTGTAATTTGTTGTTTTCTTACACATCGTTCCACCTAAATGTAGCTACTTATGCTGCTGTTTTGACCACCTGCTAATGAAAGCTAAACATGTCCAGATAATGGAATACCTGGAGAGGATTAAAGGATTGAGGGGACCCAGAACCAGACTTGACATGGCAGAAATTATAGTATTTATTGTGTCACAGTTGCTCAGGGGACCCAAAATGTTTAGTGGCGCACCTGGGTTCAGTCCCAAATATTTAAAGTATTTTATTAGATATATTTTATTAGATATATTAGATATTATTAGATTTTTTGTTTACAACAGATACAGGAAAGAAAACTTCATATTTACAATAGAAATGTGCTTTCATGTATTACAAAACAAACATACAGAGAACCATGAAATTGCTGTTGTTGTTGGCCAAATAAGAGAAAAAAAGTTGTCTCAGGCACCCAGCTTTTCTCTCTGCTGTGGTCACAAAGTAGCTTTAATTTGAACTCTAGTTTTATTCTACTTTTCAGTTTCTAACATTCCCTTGCTGTTGTTGTTGTGAAGTATACCCTGTGTCTCCCACCTGAAGATTTCATCCTCCAGTAGCAAGAGAGTCACTGCACTTGCATTTCAGCAAGAGTCAGATTGTCTGGTTTGTCTTCATATGTTGAGCTTTTTCAAGAAAAACTGTATGTGTGCAGTTCAGATGTAACTGCTGAATCAGCTGCAATTATACAGTAACTTGCCATTTGACCACACATGATGAGACATTAAGAAACAGTTATGCACTTACGGCAAATATGCAAATATACAATATATCCATGTTGCAATGTGAATGCTGACCTTTTTACTTTGCAGACCTCATCCAGTGAAGCCATTAACCTCCAGCCAATCAGAGAAGAAGGAGGGGCGTTCGGTTCTGGAGAAGCTCAAGTCTACAATCCACCCTGGACGTGCCTCCCAGCAGGTCGTAGCTGAACCTGAGAGGAGTCAGGTACTGTGAAAAAACCCCCACAACACCAGTCCTTTATGAACACTTTATAATATAAAGTATTTAAAGGGCATCTATCCAATAGTCAGATAGATGCTCCTTTTTGCCCTTCACAGAAATGTGGCGAGTTACATGTAAAATCATGACAGTGATATGAAAAGTCCACTAGAAGAAGGAAAAAAACATGAAAGCATGCAGCTGCTACCAACAGTTCCCTGTTAGACTGAGGTTACTTTCAACACCAGGGAGAGAAATGCTGATCCCATTACTCCTCTCTGGTGTGGCATAATTTTTTGGCCCAGATAAGAGTCCCCGGTCCTGAACTTATGTTTCCAGTCTTCTTCTGTAACAGTTTGGACTTTTTCTGTAACTGCATGCCAGGGAATAAGGTGATATAGCCAGACTGAAGGTTTGAAGGTTTTTATTACACATTTCTGTAATTATGGATGTGGATTCTGATGGGGGTTGGAACTGCAGTGAAAAAAATATGTGAAATACAGTGAATATAGCCCCAATAGTGACTACAGAATATTTGTTTGTAAATAGCACAACATTCACGTCTATTAGTAACTTATACATTCAGATATTTTAATAACTACTATGGAATTTCTGGTTACATATATTTTGACATGATTATGATTAAGTGGCAAATAGGATTTAAAAAATCACAGTCAATGTTCAGAAGTTACCCATTAACGCTGTGTGACTCTAACAGCAGAAGAATTAAGTTATTAAAATGTCACACTAAATCACAAAAAGCCATTAGGTCCACAGTCTATTTAATGCCTCCATGAGCATTTATTAACACCAGCATTGCACATAGTGTTAATAAATATACGCTGCAGGAGCATAACTGATGTGATGACTTCATTGTTTCCTGTGACTCACTTCACTTTTACCACCTGCAATTGAAAATGTGCCTGTTTTACTTTCCAACAGAGTGAGGTATTTAACATTGTGTAAGCAGTCATTCAAATCACATTTTTCATTTGAGGGAATAGAACAGAGAGACACTTATTGCCTTTGTTGCCAAGAAGACTGAGAAGACTGCCATCACTCTTGTGTCTGTCTGTAAAGACTGAAACTACAACCAGGAGAGAGTTAGCTTAGCTTAGCATAAAGTTTAGAAACAGGAGGAAACAGCTGTCCTTGCTCTGTCTGAAGGTAGCAAAATCCGCCTACCAGCACCTTTAAAGCTCACAAAGTAACCCACTGTATTTTGTGTCTTTAAAAGCAACATTATGCAGCTACTTTACCTCAAAATAACAGCTTTGAAATCATTTTGATGGTACACTGACTCGGGATAGTCAGGGTAATGGGGAGAATGATGCCTCTTTCATTCACACTTTGAACCCTGAAGCCCTGTTCTTGCACTGGGTAACTTGGGTTGAGTGGGTATCAAGAAGAAGCTAGCTCTTTTCATTTATTGCCCAATATAGATTTTGTATTTGTTGCTTGAGCAATTGAAAGGCTTCTGAGCCCAACAGAATTGAATGTGCCAGCGTCCTGTAATCACCACTTGTGGCTACAGAGACTGCTGTTACCATTGCTCAGCAAAAGTTACATAGCGTTACTTTAGTCCATACATAGATAGACGAGTATCCTCGGATATTTCCAATTATAGGAATGTTAAACTATTCTCATAATTGTGACATTGACAAGCCTTCATACAACTTCCCACACCTATTCTATTCCTATCTCCTCTCTCAAAGGAGGTGACTGTAGACAACTCTGCTCAGTACCAGCACCTGACCAACATGGAACTGATCTCCCTGCTGCTGCAGCAGGAGATGGACATGCAGAAGCAGCAGGCGGCCTCCGAGCAGCAGGGGGCGCAGCTGGAGAAGTGCGAGGCCGAGCTGAAAAAGGTCAAGTCACAGGTTCGAGACCTGGAGGACTACATCGATAATCTTTTACTGCGGATCATGGAGCAGACGCCCACTCTGCTTCAAGTCCGAACCAGACACAAGTGACTACAGCACTAAAGTGTATTGCACATGATGTGTGATCATCTAGAATACAGGTTCCTCAAGAGAGGGTTAAAAAAACAGGGTTATTACTGAAGATTGGGAATCACTGTTCTAGAGTCAGTCAAACAAATGCTCCACAAGTCATCCAGGTCTTCTCACTGCTAATACTGCCCTGTTGATGTAGACACGATATTATCCAACATGCATGCTGGTTACTATCTCAATTTGGCACGGACAAAAAAAAGTACCATGCGAAGAGCTTCAATCAAAGTGGATGCAAATGATTATTTTACCCATGCTTACTAGAATGATTTAAGGTAGTCAGCTGTTGTAAGTCAAAACTTTAAACACACTGCTTTCACGTATGCAGAAAATAAATACAGGCTAGAGAAAACACTTTCTTGGAAGTGCTCTTCAGAGATTAATGTATTTCCGCTGGCAAAATATGAAGTTAGCTCAAGTAACCTGAAAAATGCAACTGCTGAGGTGCAAAAACAACATTTTGACACAGGATTTTCATCTCAAATAGTTTTATGAATTGCCAATTGCACAAAGGTTGACTTTAGCTGATTACATATTTTCAAATAGAATGTAAGAAATGCTACAAAAAATAGCAACACATCATAAAATGCTGCTCTGCCATGTGAATACTACAAAAAGAGATGTTTCTGCATTAACATAGCTGTATGACAAGCAAAAAAAGTATTAATGTTTGTGTCAGAAAAGACTGAAGAGGAGGAAGACTTATTGTTTGCATTTTGTTTTCAATCTCTCAATTCCTTAAATTCTTATTTCTTGTTACACTTAAACTACGAGAATGTTTTAATATATTTTTATGTTTTCTTGTCCACTCTGCGATTTTTGTTTTCTTTTGAAAAAGCAGCATTTTACTGTAGAAATAACAAAGCATCACTGCAGTAAATTAGAGTATAAGTTATTTCTATCAGATACTTTTGTCATGATAATATATTCTCTAATACCACTCTAGTACCACTGTAGCTACTTGCAATGCTTTACAAGACCGCAGTACTGTACTGTAATGAAAATAAAGTGCACATGACTCAATGTTGCATGTATGTTGCAGCAATGCTTATATCTCTCCACTAGAGAGCGCTCCTTACTTCAGAGTGTAGGTGGAAACCTGCTGGTTCAGCATGAATCTCTGCTCTGCACCCTTTGTATTCACTTGAGATTTTCATGTATGACTCCACGCAGAATATGTACCCTTATCTGAGTTAATAGAGATGCTGTTGTTGTAGATAGATTCTACTGAATTTCCAGCAAATGATGTCAGGTTGCCCCTGTGCAGCTGCCCACTGTGCTCTGGCTTGTCTCTCTGGCAGCACTGATTTATGGTCATTGAAGCTGGTTTACATTAATTTCTGCTCTAAAGTAACATATAACAGAATAGGCTGTGTTTTAAAATTGTAGACCCAGGAGATATGGTTCATTTCCTGTTTAGACTGAGCAGTCAGTCTAAACAGGAAATGAACCATATCTTGTTTACATTTTTCTATCCCATTAGGAGTAAATATATATGAACAGAATAGTTGTGTCCAATGGTAGGGGAAGTAATCAGATTCTTTTCTTAAGTGAAAATAGCAAAATGACTGTAGAAATACTCAAATAATAGTGTACAGGTATTATGAACAAAATGCACTTGAAGAATTAAAGGCAATGCTCATTATGCAGCAGAATGTCTCTGAAAAATTATATTATACAAATAACATTACTGCTGCTTTAACAATTAACACACATATTAATGTTGCAGTCTTAATGTTAAAGTCTTAATCTACAAACTAACTAGTGACTTTACCTGTTAAGTAAAGTAAGTAAAAAGTACAACACCTGCATCTGAAATGTGAGGAAGAAGTATAAAATGGCTTAAATGGAAGTACTGAAGGTAAGCAGTGGTATTCTAGTAATTCCTAGTACTGTACTTAATTTTTATATTACTGTATGTATGAACTTTAAGGTGTGCATCATGAATAAGAGATAGGCTAGAGTGTGATTAAGGTTTAAAATGCACATTTAATATGAGACTTAAGTTGATTTATAAACAGCACTCTCTTGCCCTTGGCCACTGTCTGACAGGAGTGTAATGAAAGTGTCCAGTGAGATGACAGACATCGTATTTTTTCACTCCAGGTTATTTATTAAGTCGCACGTGTGCTCCTGGAAGGTAGTCCTGATCATTACTCCATGCATAAACCTTTTCTTTCTTGAGGCCACCCCTCCTCTCATAGTAATGATTAATTGTGTCAATCTGGCACCTATGGGTGCATCAACTGTTATCCCTGCCCAAGATCAATCCGAACGGTTATGCAATAGCGGTTCACCCTTATCGATTATTTGGGATGTGTAGTCATGCGGTTCAACTTTGCCAGTGTTAACGCAAACGAGGAGACTACACATCCCAACAGACGTAGCGGCTCGTTGCTTCACTAGTTACACACTGAATGTAGTTCGCTCCACTTGAAAATCCGTTCAGGATTCAGTTCATTAATAAATAAATAGTTCGGTGTCATGGCGGAATCTGCAGCGTGTCCTGCTTTCCAGCTCGGGAAACCCCGATACGACCAGGTAAGTCTTCGATCTCCTCCGTTAACCGCGCGTTAATAGGATTTTTGTTTTTTGTTTTTAAGGCTTTCGGGTGAAAAACAGCCTCATCCTCCGCCCTGCTCCTTCTCTGGATGCTGGCACTTAGTAGCGAAAGTTGCCTTTGATCCGCGATCCGTTTCTTTGTTGCTTGTTTTCTAAAAACCACAGAAACTTTCAAATGATAATGAGCCGAGTGTGATTAGATTAGTTCTGAGTTTAATGTAGTTTTACTAGCAGAGATAAACGCCTGTCGACAGTGTCATATCGCTGTTTATCATCTCCACTGACAGATTTCACACCCCTCGTCTCGGTGCTGCTCCGAGAAAAGATTCTATCAGTGTTGAGATCTGCAGCCGAGATGCTATCTTGAGCGTCAGGTTAAAGGTAGCTTTCATTTTGTTGCCGCTTTATCACGATAAATGTATAAATGCATTTGTTTTTTCCTCTTTTCTTTTTTACTTTAGGCTTTAAAGTCACAGCTGTTGGAGATTTCTGTTTCAGTATCTCCACATTTGCCCATCAGTTTCTCCATTAATGCAGCCCAAATCACACTTCTACACCCCCAGTTGTGTGTGTGTGTGTGTGTGTTTTTTTTTCTCAGGGTGCTTTCTACAGACTGACTGTTGCCCCACTTCTGATCATGATTAATGGGCTGTGTGTCCTTATCTGAAGCCCATTACTCAATTCTCCGTCCTTTGAAATGAATTTGCATTGGTCAGCCGTGAAAGATAATGTGACCTTCACGTTCAGCTCGGATGGCACATTAACTGAGGAGGCTGCTTCTTTGTTCAGACAACAGCCTAGAGGAAATTATTTACCTGATGTTATTGTATAGAGCAAAGTTCATATCCAGATTGTGTAAATAAGTCACTAAAGGTTTCTGCTATCATTTGATCTGATGAGAGTTATTAATGAAGTTCTTATCAAGATGCAAGCACACCATGGAAAGGCACTTGCCCAAGAGAAAGTCACTTATCTTACATTTTGAACCATCATTTTATGTGTTTTGTCACCCTGTCAACTGGGCACGGGTTGAGTCAGGTCTGAGGACCTCTGAGAGAGCCTCTGTTTGAAGTGACTGTTAATATTTATTGTTGTAAAGTGAAACAACTACAAAGAGACACACAAGGAGATGCAAAATAATTGCAAAACAATAACAAAGAAATGCAAAATGACTACAATAAGGCCACAAACAACATGGCTGCAAAACTACTACAAAGAGACACAATTCAACCATAAAGAGATGTTAAACAACCACAAAGAGACACTGTATGACCATGAAGAGATGTTAAACAGTCACTAAGAGATGTAAAACAATACAAAGAAAAAAAACAGCCACAAAGAGGCACAATATGACCATAAAGAGATGATAAACATCCACTAAGAGACACAATACAATCCCTGAGATGCAGAATAACCACAAAACAACCCCAAAGAAATGCAATGCAACCACAAACAGACAAGACAATCTTGGTGTCTTGCTCGTATGTAGGAGGTGTGGGATAGGCTTTTTACACATCTCTGCCCAGGGATCTATTGTTTCATAATCCATTTATGAACACGCCAATTAACACAGGATAGTGGATGAATCACAGAAAGTCTATATGGCAGTTTATTAACACCCTTTGTCTCTAGTGAATTCTTTTATTCAGTCTTTTCTCTTTTACACAAGTCACTCTTAGATCACCATCATTTTAAGGAAGTGAGTAATTCATCCTCGGTTGCCAACTTCTACCATTGATTCACTGCTTGTAAATAGTTCTTCTGGTAGAAAACCTTTTCAATTTGACCCGTGCATTTCTTTTTATTTTTCCCTCAGCAGCCAGTGGTTCACATTGAGTTGATAAAGGTGCTGTAATACTTTCAGTTCTTTGCGTCAAAGCAGTTCAAATTAGGCCAGTCCTTGAATCAGCATAAATCTTGCTTGGCTTGTGTGTGCTTTCTGCCGGCGCTCCATCTCTGCTAGCCTTGTTGTGTTCTCTCTAGGGAGCTGAAACTCATGCATAATTAAAGCAGACTCCTCACATGGATCCTCTCCCTACCCGAGTCTTACAAAACGCCACTGCAGCACATATGGCCTGTCAGAGGAGGAGACGTGTGATGGAGGAATGGCAGTGGTAGAAAACCTTGACATACAGTGAGAGATGGTTTATCTGCAGTCTTTAGGAGGACCATAGGTTGTTTCCAGTCATGGCAATTAGGACCCGCTACTGGGGAGATAATTAAAATAGAGACTTGTCGGTTCCACTGTGTTTCCTGCCCTTCATAACTGATAAATGTCTCAGAGGGAATCTGATAGAAGCTGCCATGTTTTCGCCCATCTGGTTTGCCAAAGAGACTCTTGGCATAAACTGCTATTGGGCCTTTTCAGACTGCTGGCACACATACTTAGCAATTGGCATGCTGATGTAGACAGTGAAGGGAACAGAAAACAGAGCGCTTGTCCAGCAGCTCCAAGCCTCACTTGGAAGAATGTGTTCAGTAAATGTAAACTTGTTCAGTCTGTCTGTGCGTTTTTTTCTTAAGAGTTTTTCCTCTTTTGCGTTTACATTTCAGCTGTGTTTTGTTCCACTGTGCAGTTAACATGACAAAGATTTTCTCATTCATTTTTATACTTTTAATTGGTCGTGTTTTGTTTTGACATTTCACCACTGAGCATGCAACAGTTCAGCTTTCCCTATATTTGCATTTCAATGTTTCCATTTATTCATTTTTCATTAACATATCAATGATTTGTGTATGGATGTTCTTTCTGGACCTTTGGGGAACAACATACTGTGAAGAGAGGCTAAACTCAAATGTCCTTTTATGCATAATTTGGGTCTTTTAGCTGCATCTCACTGCATCCTCATTTAGCACTTATTGCTTTGTGGCAGATAAGGTCTGCAGAGAGTTTAGTCCCTAAGTTTAAGTGTAAAAATGAAGGTGAGCCTGAGCTTTAGAGGTGGTTTTACCTTTGGACAGAGCTAAGTGAACTGTTTCCACCTGTTTCTTTGTGCTAAGCTAACCAGCTGCTCTCTGTAGCTACATATTTTGTTTACAGAAATTAGAGAGGTATTGATTTTCTCATCTAATGTATAATGTGACAAGCCTTATTCCCACAGCAAGGATTTTTGCATGGATGATCATTTCTTGATCTTGTGGAACAGTACTGTGTATTTTATATATATATATATATATATATATATATATATATATATATATATATATCATTTAGTGAACTGAGCAAGCAATAATTCATTGTTCTGCATGGGAATTTAAACTTAGTGAATCAAAGTTATCACAGATGGTAACCAGGGCTGTGCAGTAGCTATGGGCGTAGAGGTCATGTCCTCAGTATTGTGTCTGGGAAATTTGGTATTTTCATGACCTGAGAAGGAGTTTATGTTGCTTACACTGTTTTTTTCAAGGCTGAGTCTGATATTTTTTAGAGTCAGTATCTCTAAATGTGACAGTTTTGGGGCAAATAGTAAAAAAAGAAGTCAAAAAGAAGTCCACCAGAATTATATTCCTTGCAGTGTGTAGAATTGTTTAAAACTGCATTTACACCATATTATAGTGAGGTGAATTATCATTTAACTGTTAAATTAATTAATAGGATAGGATTTTGTACAGTTGTTGTATTTATAAAATCCTGGTTATAGCCCTGTGGATATATAAACTGTGCTTGCATGTGATATCATAGACACATGAATTACCTTATAATCCTGCTATTTCAGCATGGCTGTGGGATACAGATAAAACAATGTTTTGCAGCAATGAGCAGCAGTAAATCAGTTCAGAGGACTTGTGGAAAAATCATTCATTCACAGAGGGGCGGGTGGTCTGTCACTGTTATTGTGTCTACTGACACTAAAAATTAACTTTTGTCTCACTGTCCTCTCCAGGGTTCCTTCTTTGGTCGTCTGAGACACTTCATAGACATCATTGACCCCAGCACCCTGTTTGTATCTGAGGTAAAATCTTCTGTAAACCGTTGATACGGTCAACAGTTTTGATAATCAATGAATCATTTTAGTTCTTAGTTTGCTGGTCATAGATGTGATAGTTTCCTACTTTAGCCTGCCCTACATTGTATGAGTGTAAATTAAATTAAATGGTAGTTGACAAAATATTTGACACATTTATAGATAATGTAAATAGCTGGTCGTTGCAGCTGTGAACACATGAGAACTTTGGCTCCTTTTTCTTAAATGACAAAAAGGTAATTTAAACGTATTGTAGATAAATACGTTTATATTTTGTAAAGTAATATATCAGGAAAAAAAATTTAAAAAATAATTCAGTATCAAAATGCAATAAGCTGGGATTGGATCCAGCCCCCCTGCAACTCCTAAAGGATAAGTGGTGTAGCTAATAGATGGATCAAAATGCAGTTACTGTGTCTGCAATATTCATTCAAATTAAAACCATTTTTTCTTTGTGTGTAGAAACGGTTAAAAGAATGCATCAAACTTCTTGATGACTATAAACATGACACGCTTCCACCTGGGGTGTCTGATCTTCAGGTGAGTACTAAAGTATCTGTTCCTGAAGGAAACTCAGAGTAAATATCAAAGAAAGGAAGCATATTAATACACATTACAGAGTCTGTAATAACAGATTCCTGGCTAGAGCAAAACACACAATTATCACAATAAAAAAATGCTAGATAATGAACTTCTCGTAGCCATTATCCAAAAAGAAAGCTGGAAACCTAAAGATTAATTGTAGTTTTTCTTTTTAACCTCACTGTGTACCTGTGCAGCTGTGGGAAGCCCAGAAGATCAAGCAGGTAAGTGACTGACCAGTCGTAAGTGAGCCCAGGTTAACTGCACTTCCATTCATTCAAGCCTGTGGGCTCCTGGCAGCATGAGGATGATGCCATGCTCTCTGCACGCAGGCCATCATTCATCCTGACACAGGAGAGAAGATCTTCATGCCATTTCGAATGTCAGGTACGACCTCAGATGAAGATCTTTGCTCAGGTTGTTCAAGTTGGTCCATTTAGTCATCGTTTTTACACTGAAAATCATGTTTTCACTGTGCAGGTTATGTCCCATTCGGAACACCAATTGTAAGTCCCATATGAAAGTCACATCACATGTTTTAATCATGCATTTCATAGAGGTGAACTCGGCTGTGCAGATATTCCATTCACATGGTCATGTTTGGGGACAGATGAAATGAGACTTCAGACTTATTTTATCCAGAAATAAGATCTTATTCCCTGGTTTCATCTAGGTCATTGGCCTTCTCCTCCCAAATCAGACTGTGGTGTCTACCATTATATGGCAGGTACTGTAAATAACATACATATTGTAAAACCATTGCATTTATTGTACATGTTGAACACCTGGTAAGCATGCATGTAGTTGCAAAGCTTTCCCAAATCTATCTATCTATCTATCGATCTATCGATCTATCGATCTATCGATCTATCGATCTCATACCTATTGTTTTTTAAATCCTCATTCCTCTGTATTTTCTTCCCTCTCTCCTACAGTGGCTGAACCAGAGTCACAATGCTTGTGTGAACTATGCCAACCGCAACGCCACAAAGGTAGGAGCTACTCCCTGTGGATATTTAGATTTTTCATCTCTCCAAAAACATCTCTCTTTTTTTTTGGGGGGGGGGGGCTTCTACACTTTTTTCCTGTAAATAAAAACTAAAGTTAAGGCAAATTATTATTAATATTTTTATAACACATTTCAGCAACAAGGTAATTCAAAGTGCTTCACATAAGGTATAAAAAATTAAACAAATGCATAATGGAAAATGTCACAATAGTTTACAGCAGTGTGACAACAAACCATGTATAAAGCTGTGACACAATATTTCTTTTGGCTCTCTTCAGCCCACACCAACATCCAAGTTTCTTCAAGGTTATGTAGGAGCTGTGACCAGTGCTGTCTCCATTGCAGTGAGTTTGTTTTTTTTATTGTGGTGATATCAGTATTGACTATTGACTTTGTTTTTCTGAATATTACCTGCCAATATAAATTTGGTCATAAACAGCTTTGTATCTGCCCTGTACAGAAGTAGTTATGCAAGTTAATGTTTTTGACAGTACTCACAGAAACATAGTGGTTCTTAAATGGCTCTTAATTGACTGATAGCAGAAATAGCCAATGCTAGAGCAATTATGCTAGAGTAAAACCAAAGCTACTATGACTACAGCTACAGATAAGAATAATTTTCAGATATTTTAGAAGATATCTTTAAGACTGTCCTAACGTTTGTTTCCCCTGAGGTGTCATATTTTTTTAAATGTACATTTATTTGTCATTTTTAAGTTGGTTTTGTATTTCACAGGTGGGACTGAATGTGCTGATTCAGAAGGCCAATAAGCTGAGCCCTGCCACCAGAATGATAATACAGAGATTTGTCCCTTTCCCAGCTGTAGGTAGGTTTTCAAAGGACCCTGTGAACCGTCATTTTTTCCCTCCTCTACCATAAATGCCACATGTTACACACTCATTTTTCAGAGTTTGCTAAGTGCATTTATGTAATTTCTGTATAAAAATATTTATTTCACTGAAGGTTACAGTATTAAAAGTAATTTATTCTTTTGATCTGTGACTGTATTTCTTGTCTTCAGTGTCTGTTCCTATTTTGTGGAAATGACCTTTCCCTTACCTTTCCCTTCCTCCTCAGCCAGTGCAAACATCTGTAACGTGGGTCTGATGAGACACAATGAGCTGTCTGAAGGTATTGATGTGCTGGACAGTAATGGGAATGTGGTGGGATCCTCTAAAATCGCTGCAAGACATGTGAGTGGCTTTTTAGCATACTCAGCATACCTGCATTCAATATGTTTGTAAACTTGCTATTTGTCAGTGAATTGAAAATGTGATGGTGGCTGATAATGGAGAAAATGCATCATTTCCTCCTCGGCTCCTGTAATTCAGCTCTCATCAGTTAAATCCAACTCATTGCAGTGTTTGAAATGAAGCATGTGCACAGTGTTCTCATCTCTTTCCCCCAGGCAATCATGGAGACCGCCTTCACACGTGTGGTCCTCCCGATGCCGATCTTTGTCCTGCCCCCCATCATCATGTCCTACCTCGAGAGGTTTGTACAGAAATATATTGTTGGGACTTTTTAAAACTAACTTAGGCTGAAACTATTTTCTCATTATCTGTATAATCACTGGGTCAGCAGTGTCAGTAAATAACCAAAATATTTAGGTAATAATCTGAAAAAACTAGGAAAACTAAAAATAGCAGATTGCCATTTCAGCTCAAAACATTAAATACTTTTTTTTCGGGTACAATTTCATTGTTTCTTTGTATTGCTCTTTGTCTTTGTAAGGCTTTATTGTCTGCTTGATTCTGGTCTAAAATATACTTAAATATGAAATAATACATAAATATTTGTGCATGCACTGAGCCAGAGCCAACATATGTTACGCCCCAAAGTGATTCTTCTACGCAGTATTCATTCAATAGTACATGTAGGTCACCACAGCCAGAAAAAAATGCAATAAATATAAAATGAAATGTAACAATAAAGCTGTGAACAAAAATACAATTTCTTTTCTCTATCGTAATGTTGAATAAAAGAAGATATCTGCAGTCTGACTCATTAAACCCACAATTGGAACTTTCACACAGACAGAAAAATCTCCCACCCACTAATTGTGTGAAATAGCTCCCCCAAATCTGCACATGATGTTTTTCTCCAGATCTAAAAATAACCCCTGGCTTCGCAGTAGTCATCTGGGATCGATCCACACAGGCTTACGTTTCCTTTTATCACTGTCTTGACATGTGTAGGCTGAGATTCCTGCAGAACAACCGCAGATTGTTGCTGCCCATCCACAGCCTTGTGTGCCTGGTTACCTTCGGCCTCTCCCTGCCTGTGGCCATCAGCCTGTTCCCGCAGATGTCTCAGGTACAGGCTTGTCAGACAAACTTCCCCCGCTGCTGATTCAAGGCCAGATGGCTCAGGGAGCAGCTGGAAAAAATTCAAATTACATATACACCACTTGACATGCACAGCCTTGGCCTGCAAGCTTCACCTCTTATTGCAGATGTCTCTTCCCACTCTAATTAAAAGTCAAAATGATTTTCAGGGCTCAAAGACAGAGACGTAGAGCTAATTTCTTACTATCAGTTTTGTGTGTTTTTTTTTTTTTTTTGCAGATTGAGGTGTCTCGCCTTGAGCCAGAGATCGCCATGGCAACAGATTGCAAGGTGGTGACCTACAACAAGGGTTTATGATGGATGGCACGGTGTAGGAGAGGAGAGGAAAGGGGAGGAAACGAGGATGGAAATGAGGCTGCATTATGAATATCTGTCAGGAGCAGCCTACTGTAGGGTTCCTCCTGTTGACAGGTTTGGGAATTATCTGCTGCACTATCATAGCAGAGCCTGTAGATCATCGTGTACTAATCCAGGGTTTCTAAACCTTTTTTTAAAAACACTTCTAATGATCCTAGCAATTACTGAGTCATAGTTTCTTCTGATCTTGAAAATGGGACAGATTTTTTGTCCTTGATGTTTTCAAGAACAAGGAAGCAGCTCTGTATATAGAAATTATTATATATTTACTGTAAAATTATTTTTTAGCATTAATGAGATTATTTTAATATATACAATACAGTGTTTCCCACCAATGCATGGTAATGGCTGCTCAAGTATATTTTGAGACAGTTTAACAATGAAAATGTTCTTAAATGCAGTTTAAATCTGCAGTAACTGACTTTGTCCACTAGTGGGCAGTGGAAACAAACTGTAAACAAAATATTGACAGATCTTGTAATGAACTTTGTTTTGGCTGCCTACTGGATTGAAGTTTTTTTTTTCTTTTTTTTTCTTTTTTTACTTGCTAAATGCTCCGCTGTGTTCACCAACCAGTCACCAACTTTGTCTGTCATTTACTGCTGAGCAGGCAGAGCACAGTGGGTTTATCTGAGCTTTTTAGCTGAAAACCTCTGCTAAACTGCAGCCAAAAACAATGCTGTTAAAAGCAGTGAGACTGAGCAAAAAGTTGTTGGCTAGAAAACAAAAAACAGTGAGGTGAAAAAGGCTATCAACCTCTCTAGAGCAGAGGTGAACTGCAGATTTGGGTGATGTGAATCTTTTCACATACAAGAAACTGTGTAATCCACTGTAAATATATTGATCTTTGCTGCTTTAATACCATCCATAAGGCTTAGCTTAGCTAGAGCATCAGACTTGCCCCAAAGAACAGTGCATGTACACACATGATGATGATAATGATATGTCAGCCAACTTTAACTTTTACCTACATTAAGTATTCTTCATCCGGGCCCTTTTAAAATATGACACTAATGAAATGTGGCCAAGACATGTGCTAAGTGGTACAATGTACAGTTGAGAAACAAACCTGTTGTTTAGAAACTAGCAAGAGTAATGGAGACAGTGTCCCTAAATTATCTTTGGCCTTTTCGTACTGCAATTTCTTGTGACTATCAGTCATTAAAAATATTAATGGTGATATATCTGCAATAAGCTAATACGGGTTGATAAACTGTATCTGTGAGAAACTCTGCACTAATAAGGCTGCAGTGCTGATATATTCTGATTCTGTATAATGAGAAACACTCTGATGAGGGAATTAATCACTATGAAACAATGAAGTCCGTCTGGCAGTGGCTGTGTTGTACATGTCTATGGGAACATGGGGAGACTGTACTGTAGATGTATATTACCTTACATCTTTTTAAACACATAATGACAGGTGTAGTGTATTTTAACCCAAATAATGTGAAAAAAAAATCAACATACTATTGACTGCATTTTTTCCTACAGTAGCCAAACTGTATATTAACTTTCCTTCCTGACTTGTATTATGGGCATTTTACTCCACTATTGACTGTTGGTTAAACCACTGTTGTATTCCTAATGAATTTCTTCTTTTGTACAATATTTTAAACCCAAAAGTATAACCTATAGATTATACTTCTGATGGTTAAGTAGTATTTTTAATTCTTTGTATAATACTTTTACTGCTACGACAGGTTTATTAAATGTTTGCTAGTCAAACAATGTGAAACATTTATCTATATTATTTAAGAATATATAATAAATGCTCTTTCTCCATTTACTTTCTTTTGTGAAGACTTTATTTCCAGACATTTTAGTGTATGTGAGTGGTGCACTTTGCCTCAGCGTTGCTGGAAGATGGTTTTCCTCCTCACTGGGACTTTCAACAAGGGTCATCATAATTTTTTTCTGTTTACACCATTTACATTAGCTGTTATTTGCCTTTTAAAATGCCACTCTGTTGTAGTTGTCGTATTACTAGTGTCAGTGTGTTAGAAAATGTTTATTTGCATTATCTTTATTCCGTACTGTATTGCACCATATTGTAGAGGGATAATATGTGTTTCAGCGCTGGAATGGTCAGTCAGTTAAGTGACTTGGTGCTTTATAGAAAATTAATCTGCAACTGTTTTGATAACTGAAAATCCTTTAAGCAGTTTTTCACCCCATGATAATGTCTCTTTGGGTTCAGAAAACTGTAACTGACATTTTCACTATTTCACCAATCAAATCAATTGTTAATTGCACCCCATAGTATTTTTAGCTGCCAGTTGTGACCAGTGGAGGTAGAAGTAACAGGTTTAATAGTTTGTAAGAATGTGATTTTATGGGATTCACTCCTCCTGTTGCAGACACAGCTCTGAAGCAACTGATTATACATCAGCTCTATTTTTAAATCTTTTTATTTATTCATTTTTTATATTTACCACATATCTATCTGAGCTCACAAAACACTTGTTCTAGTGCTTATTTTTAGTTTTAGACAACCAACAATGAAACAATTAGTGTCAAATGTTGAGCCCCGACCAACTGCAGAAACAGTTGTAGCCAGCAGAGGGCGCTGTTGGCGCGGCGTCTCCGGAGATAAAACATCAGTGTGAGGGTTGAAAGGGGAAAGGTCGAGTCTCAAACATGGCTGCTCCCCAGGATGACATGTTTTCGCTCTGCGTAGACCCCGGCAAAGTTGCCAGCTGCGTGGAAGTCAGATTTATAGACAATATCAAGGTAAGATTCATCGTTATTATATCAGACTGAACATATTTAAAGAAGTGTGTGGTTTGATGTTGCTCCGCTGCAGCGGTGCTCTTACAGTCGCATGTCGGGAGTGTGCGGCAGAACAGAAACTGCTGTGGTCACAAAGTACCGGATTAACTTGGTAATATCGCAGATTCTTATGTTTTCGGACACGACTGGGCAATAATATGTCTGTTGTTGTTCAAAAGTACCAGAAAGTTTTTCACTCGTTGTAGTAGTTTGGTTGTTTTCATGAGCGTGCAGGCAAAACTAAAGGAACAGGGTACTGCTGGTATTATTTTACATTATACAACATATTAAGGTAGGCATGAAAGAAGTAATGTTGTGCCAAGCAACTAAATCTGATGCCCCACAGTCATTTTTATTCTCCTACTGATTAACTCCTGTGTGAGCCTGGGATCTCAATATAAGAATCCTCTTTTCTCTCAGAATAAAGAAAAATCAGGCTGTATGCAGTTTATTTCTTCAAATAAGAAATGTCTGCTGGTGGACAATACTCAGGAGGAGAGAGAGGGCTATTTTGACATTTGATTTCAGTCAACACAAACCCATGATAGCTGCTACAGGCACTGAAGTCAAGGTGCATACAAAAAGGTTATGATATGAGAAAATAGGATAGACTGCTGGAACTTAAACAAAACTTTGTAAGGAGAGATTTAACAGTTTTTGACCCCAGTGAGCTCAGAGATCAAGTTGATTAAAAGGTCAAAGACATTATAACCAAAGTTAAGAAGAACATGTTTCAAAGATTGATATACTGTGCACAACAATAAGGATCTTTTTTCTTCTTCATGTTTCAGGGTAAAGGTCTCTTTGCGAAAAAGAGCATCAAGAAGGGAGACTCCATTTTCATTGAACGACCTCTCGTCTCTGCCCAGTTCTTGTGGAACGCTTTGTATAAATATAAAGGTGAGATGTCTCCAAAGTGCTTGTTTTCTGCATTTAAATGCTAGCTAAAGAATACTAGTGAAGTCACTTCAGGTGCTCATCAGGTGTACACATTTTATACATGCAAGAGGGCAACTTACAGGACTCTTTAACTGACTTTTGAATTGTAACAAGGAACGAGACTGAAGTTTTATTAATAATAAAATCAGTTTCAGCAGTCTGATACAACAGTGCTGTAATAAATCCTCCTTCATGAAGGTTATAATGTTCAGTTTTTATTGAATCTGTTTCAGGGAGGTGTTGATTCAACTCTGTGATCATCTTGGAGGATGTAGTTTGTGGTGCTGTTGAACTGTAGCACATTATACAGAGAGGTGTTCTTGTTATTTAGCCAGCCTTCACTGTTATAATATAAACACCTGTCAGTATAATGCAATATAAGTGAACAGATAATGCATTTTAGAAAAAGGGGGATAGTAAGTTTGTGTTTCACACTGGTTTAGTTCTTTTGGCATATTCAAACATTTGCTGAATATGACGTTCTGCTATTTGATGGCTTATTTGAAGTGCTTTGAATACCATGGAGGCAGTCTGAGATGGTGCTTTTGGTGCTGAGCCTTTTTTAACCACTGATATGACTGCCAGTGAATGACTATATCTAAGTGAAAAAAGTTTGCAGAGTGTGGTTGAAATCAATCAGTCTTTGTTACTAGGCCTACCTGTTGCAATACTTGGTTGTTTGAATGCTGCAGTTTCTCCTCTCCACTGACACTGCAGCGCGCATCTAGAAGCACTGCATTTCTATGAAAACTTCATTCTTACCATGCTTTTTTTATATGTAAGTGGCAAAGTTTCCTTTTATGTCATGTTTTCTTTCAAACACCAGCTGGGCAAGGAGCAGCAGTTGGTCTTGCTCAGTAGGGTTTCCCTCTGCATTAGGAGCTGTTCATAAATCCACCTTTAACTAGCTAATGACAAAGGAGTTTTTTTCTTCCATTGAGTGAATTGAATTGACATTTTTACTGTAATATTAAACATACACCATTATATGGATGCATTGTGGGAAAATGAACTGCTTTTGAAAACAGCACATTATCGCTTATTATATAATTTATGTGTCAAAATTAGGCTTATTTCATTGTTTTTTAAATGTATTATGCTGGATGTGTACATGCGTTGTTATCAGCACAGACTGGTCTCTCATCAACCAATCACTGTGGTTATTGCAGGCAAACTTGTCCATGAGAACTGATGTTAACCATAGGGAGTCCTCGCTTTATGGAGTAGGCGTTGGTCTCAGCAACTTTGTGAATAAGATTTAGGAGAAAACTTGTATTTAAAATATTTAGTGTGACTCAAGAGTTCTCTTAGTGGTAAGATAGAGTGCTCTGTGAATACAGGTCCAGGTCCGTTTGTGCTGAGTTGGGATCTGGCTTCTTGCCTTTGGCTGTGGGAACTGGACCATCATTTCATTCAGTCCCAGAGGACAGAAAGTATCTCCTGTGTGAAATGGGTGAGGTTGAGGATGAAATGCATTTTTCCCAGAAAATGTCTACTGGGCTTCATTGGCTGTTTCATATGAACAATGCATGTAGATTACCTGCGATCAACATATGAGAGTGGTATGTTTAATTTGATTAGTTTATTTCTGATATCATATGTTTGACTTGTGTATACAGTACTGTGTTTTGGCTTCCTTTCTTTTATTTCTGCCTCGAGAGTAATGTAAATAGTGTCTTACATACCATGATACCAAGGGTACCATTAAGTGTATGATACTTGAATATTTATTCATTTGTCAAATTTATTCAGCATTTCCAACACAAACTGAACATTAGAACTTATATGAAGGAGGATTTGTTTGTATTAAACTACATTAGTTTTAGCCCAATGTACCTAATAACCTGAAACTGAGTTTTTATAACAATATATTATTACACTGCACACAGGGATGACAAAGCATGCAGGCTTTATCAGAACATGGACTTGACACTGCTTATTATATTAAATGAACATATGCACTTGATGTTTTACCTCTGCTCATCTGCTCCACTGTTGTACTGCGTCCTTTCACAGCCTGTGAGTTCTGCTTACGTGCTCTGGAGACTGCAGAGGAGAATGCGAGGAGACTCAGCGGCATCCCTGGACTCAGCCTCCCTCACCCTGAGCTCTGCCGTGTTCGACCAGAGCTGCACCAAGCCTGCCCCCAGTGCCAGGTCAGTGTGATCATGAACAGATTTCCCACTTAAACCAATGCTGGTTTTTAAAGACTTAATTTTTTATTTTTATTTTTTTCAACTTTCCGACAAAATCTTTTTCATTTAAAATTGGCATTTTTTGAAAAAGTGGTCAGGTCAATATTCTGTAAGACAAGAAACCTATTGATTTTAAATGAGCTGTGGTCAGGAGAAACCTCCACTGTATCAGAAAGATGACCAGATGATCAATTTTTAGAGGCTGGTATTGGTACTATGGATCAATAAACAAATTTATCTGTCCATTTTTTTATTCACCAAAGTGAAAAATGAGACAACTGTTTATCCTTGTTGGTTTCTTTGTAATTGAAGTGGCTGTCTTCTTTTGGGTTTGAACCCCAGTTCAGCCTTGGCATGTTCTCCCTGTGCCTGTGTGGGTTCCCCTGTGTATTGATATTACAAGATGTCCCTGAAAAGCTGGAAAAGCATTTAATTGAAAATGCCCTCTCTGCACAGTGTATATATAGAATAATGCATATTTAAAATGGTGTGTATACCTTGAGGATGTGTGTTCATGTCTGGCAGATGTGAGGGGAATAAGAAACCATACAAAGAATTTCCTGATTACATCTGCCTCACATAATAGATATTTCTAAGTGATGACGACCTGTGGTTTCCATCAGTGGTTAAAGAAATGGTGTTGCATGGGGTGATGTAGCCACAGAGAGAGAGCAGAGGTTGAATATTGTTATGTTGGCATGTTGAAATTAAAATTAATAGAGATTATCCTCACAAAACCTTTTTTCCCCCCTCTTGTTTTAACTCATAAAACCAAAAAAATGGATAATTTTATTTCCAGTATTTTATGATCTGAATGAACTCATCTCCCTCTGCAGGTGATGTATTGTAGTATCGAGTGTCGACAAGCCGCAGCAGATCAGTATCATCGAGTTCTGTGTCTGGGTCCCTCCCAGGAAGATCCGGACCACCCCATCAACAAGCTCAAAGATGCATGGAGGTGAGGGAGCATTTCATACATACACTCAGAGACCACTTTATTTGGTACACCTGTATAATCCGTTACAGTCCAATACAACAGCTCTGTCATTAATTCTACTTTTTTGAAGTTTATACTGTTCAGTTTTACATCGACATTGTTGCAAATCTGAAAATTGTATTGCGTCTTTCTGAGGTCATAGTCGAAGGTGCAGCACTGTATTGCTAGCATGTCACTTTCATGTTATTACAATATATAATCTTATCATATTGTAATGTGAAGCATTTCATATTATAAAGTGATAACTTTAATTGTTATAACATAAAAAGTTTCACTTGAGTTTCACATATGCACAGAGCTGTCTTTGCCCCTCCAGCTGATCAGTGAGAAATGACACAATGTAAAGACGGTAAACTCAGTGTATAAAGATAGGGCAGGCAGTAACACCACAGCAGACACATTGCTGGTGTGGATGCATGCATGCATGCAACCCATGGCACGAGGTAACTGTAGCTGTCATGCACATGAAGGCATGCAGCGTGCCCTGGGCGTAGAGGGAGTTTAAAATGCACTGAGCAGTACAAAAGGAAGACTATAGTCCGACCATCTGGAGGTAGCATCATTGCTACTGATCAGGTGGAGAATCATGCACAGCTCTGTGAATACATGAAACTCAAGTGAAACGTTTCACATTTTTAACGTGATAAGTTTGTATTCTGTAATAACATGAAAACATCTTGTCATAACAATGAACTTTTCAATATGTTTCTGTACAAAGGTGGTATTGGACTACACTATATTCAGAGGATTTTCTCATTTTTTGTCCAATTTACATACACAAGGGATGAGGGATTGTACAGGTGTATCTAATGAAAGTGGCCACTGAGTGACAGATATTTTTATTGTAAACCACAGTGAGTGCTCTGATTTCTTTTTTAAATGTCTATATGCCTCAATGAAGACAATTTGTCTCCTCATCAGGAGTATGCATTATCCTCCAGAGACCTCCAGCATCATGCTCATGGCCAGAATGGTAGCTGTGGTCAAACAGGTGAGTCTAAGATTACTTCTAGCTCTTGTATTATTGGGTGTAAATTATTTAGGGTTCAGTTCATTCTGGTGTGTACTAATCTTGCAGGTATACATGCACAAAAAAGGATACAAAAAAAAAAAAAACAAACACAGACACCTTGCTGTAAAAAGGCAGAACTTGCTGCATGTAATTAGATTTTTTATTACCTTCTCCCCATTGTTCCATCATTTTTTTTAAATTCAAAGTTGATGGTGTTAAACCTTGCTTGAAATTAACTTTGCCATGACTATTAAAAAGAAGAAAGCTGGTATGAAAATTATTTTTGTAAGGTGACAGGTGGGAAGAGGATGTTTTTAACAGACTTTTCCTCTTGTGGTTTATCACCTGACTTGACAGTAAACAAATTATAATATGACTTACATATTGAATTTAAGACATCAGATGTGGCACTGTGAGTTTAAAATAAGAGAAATCAAACATATACAATAGAAATGAAGATGAGGCAGTTTTCAAATTTAGTAGAGATTTTTATTGTACAAAAATGATAGACAACAAATGGCTTATTAGTAAGGGATAAAAACAAGCTCTGAATCTATAGTTATCAGCTCTCAGTTGATATTTTCTTTTACATAACATTTATCCTTCAGATAAGAAGAAAAATATGGGCATGTGTAGCAGAGAAATATGTTACACTAAAAGCATTAATATTGGTTATGTTTTCCAGGCTAAAGACAAAGCACACTGGCAGAAGCTGTTCTCTCACTTCTGCAGCCGGACAGCGAACGAAGAAGACGAGATCGCCCATAAGCTCCTGGGAGAGCAGTTCAGAGTGAGTTACCACCATGTTATTTCTGCTGGAAATATGAAGTTGTTGAGTTGCAAAATGTATCAGGTTCAAAGACTGTATTGTGCTCTTACGGTAATTTCAATAATTTACAGGTCAATAAGCAAAGCCTGACAATGTCACTCTCCCCTGATACATGTTAAACTCCCACTGAGGCCACCAGATGTATGTTTTCTGCTATGCCCCTTTTTACAGGGGCAGTTGGCCTTGTTACACAGCCTTTTCACAGCAGCACTGTATGATGATCATCTCAGCCGGGTAAGTGCATCTCAAATGTAGCCACCACATGTTTTTTTTTTTTCATGTTTTCAGACCAGTAATTTGGCATTCATTCAACTCATTTTAACCAAAAGCTGCACAGCTGCCAGTGATATCTCAGAGGCTGTTGCTCAGGGCAGCTAATTACAGCCTTTTAGAGCTGACTGTGCTGATTTCATGTGGGCTGCTTTGTCTCCTAAATGTTGTCAATAATTTTCTCAGTCAGACTTTTCAATTGAAAGTGAATAATTTTGATAGCTGAATAGAAAAACACCAAACATAACTTTCACCTTCTCAAATGTGAGTATTTGTTTGTTATTATTAGAATAATTATCATTATTATAATGAACTGATTCTTTTTGGACACTTGATGGGCATTTTAAGACACAAAAACTATTTGATGGTCCCAGCTTCTCCAGCATCAGGATTTGCTACTTTTATCACCTCTATATCATTGTAAATTAAATTTGGGATGCAACAAGAGATTGTTTTCACTATTAATTATTCTGCCATTAATTGTTTGATTCATAAAATTCCAGAAAATAATGAAAAATCAAAGGTCAAAATCAGCAAAATCCAAAGTTATGTTTGGTGTTTTGCTTAAAATATTACTTTAAAAATTACTCAACTATTAAAAATTGTTCACTCAATTAAAAAGACTGAAAAAAATATTAATAACATTCCCTAAGCAACAACCTTAGAGATATCACTGAATCAAGTAATCATTTCCAGAATTAGGCTGCAACTAACGATCACTTTAATCATCGATTAACGTGGCAATCATTTTCTGTCAGCTGACTAATGCTGAATAATATTTATATGTAAAGTTAACTGTAACTGTAAAGTGGATGGCATCATGGAGCAGTAAAGGTATGATTGTATTGCAGTGGTTCGTTCCTGAGGGTTTCCGCTCTCTGTTCGCTCTGGTGGGAACCAACGGACAAGGCATCGGCACCAGGTAAGAACTCTGCCCCCCCCCTTCACATCAACTCACCAGCCTCACTGTGGATCTCAGACTGTTCTCTCTGGTGTTCTGTTTTCATCTGTTCAATTCCAGCTCCCTGAGTCAGTGGGTTCACGCCTGTGATGCACTTGAGCTTCCTGCCCAGCAGAGGGAGCAGCTGGACTCCTTTATCGACCAGCTGTACAAGGACATAGAGAAAGGTCACAGTGTTATCTCAGACTTGCAGCTTTTTTCTTTTTTTTTTTTTGAGAAAATTATTTTTGTGTCAGCTGAGCAGATTTGCAATGGTCATATTATATATATGAATGACTGTTTATTATTGTCTGTGTTGCAGTTTTGACCCAATGACATTGCTGTGATTATTATTATGCAACCTGCGTGGAGAATGATCTCAACAGGAGGTCACTCATATGCAAAATTTGTCTTTTTCTCTCTGTAGAAACGGGAGACTTTCTAAACTGTGAGGGCTCCGGACTTTTTCTGCTTCAGAGCTCATGTAAGAGCAGATGATGTCCGTGTTATGAGCACTGTCACTTCAGTTCAAAGACATGTTTCTTCTGGTCAAGAGGCAGTCTGATGACCCCGTTTCTTATCCTGTGTTGTCTCTTTGACCCACACAGGTAACCACAGCTGTATACCCAACGCAGAGGCGTCCTTCCCTGACAACAATTTCCTGCTTCACCTCAGTGCCCTCAGTGACATCAACCCAGGAGAGGTCAGCTGACACGTCTGGGTTTGGAGTGATAAATTCTGGCCTGGGATAGACGGGACAGAACATCCCTCTCTAGCTTTGTGCGCTCCCTTGTCAGACGGTATTAGAAGGCTGGGACTTTGAGGATTGGAGTGGGTTTGTCAAGCTGTCAGAAAGATTGAGAAGCCTTGCATCTGCACGGCACAGTAATGTCACAGCAGCCGCGCTACTTTCACAGCAAAGCTCCCCTTTGAATGCCGGCTGAGACAGGAGCGCTTTGTATAACATTTCACCAGTAGAGAGACAGAAGGACAGAGCAACTTCCTGCGGGGTGTGGGGGGGGGGGGGCATTTGAAAAACATGGGAATCATGTTTGTGGGACTGAACTGTTAAGAATTTTGGGCTCAGTAACTTCATCTTATTGATGTTGGGCTTCAGCCAGTTCAACTGTTTGTTTTCTTCAATTTTCAGGAGATCTGCATCAGTTACTTGGACTGCTGTCAGCGGGACCGAAGCCGTCATAGCAGACACAAAATCCTGAGGTAAACATCTGTAATCTCTTGGATGAATCACTTGAATGGTGATCATACTGTTACAAATTCTGTTTGGATCAATAAAAAGCCTTTCAGGCAATAATGGGCAGTCTTGAGGCAGAAATGTTGGGGTCTGATGGCTACTCTCGTGTTCCCACTCCTCATTGATCAACATGATGTCAATTCATGTTTGAATTACACCCAAATACTCAGGAGGGGGGGGGGGGGGAAGTTTGTTTTGCAAGTCAATGATAAGTTTATACTACAGCCTGTGACAATTCACATCCTTAGTAGTGTGAATTTCCCTGATCATTTCAGCCCCAAGAGGCATCATACCAGCTTAAACTATTAATTGCACCAAACATTAATTTGCTCTAGCACTCAGCAGTTGCCAGCCACCACCAGATTTTCTGAATAGCAGAGTTCAAAATGCCTCTTGATGAATTCAGCTCTTGTTAGAGGTGCAACAATGTGACTGATAGAACCTTTTCTTCCCAGGGAGAACTACCTGTTTGTCTGCTCGTGTCCAAAGTGTGTCTCCCAGATGGATGAGCTGGATGTGACATCAGAGGAGGAAGAGGAAGAAGGCGAGGCAGAGGGTGAAACAGAGGGGGATGAAATGGAAGATGAGATGACAGATGTCTGATGAAAGGCTTGCCTGTATTGTTCTCAGCCGTTCCCATTCCTGCCACCATGCTAAGTAACCATGAAGCCCAGGAGAACAGAGTCCAGTCCAAACCACGATCTGCATTTCACCAGGACTGTCCTAATCTGTGGAAAACATCATAGTATCAACATATTTCACTCATTCTTTGTCCAGTTACAGAGAGTCAGTCACAGAAAGCTTTTCCTTAAATGAGGTACATGTACACTGTGTGTGTGTGTCAGTATTAGGACAGTGATATGTTTAATTGTTTTGGCTCTACTTAACCACACTGGGGTTTTAAATACAGCAAAAACTATGAGTTGTAAGCAATGACTTTCAAGTTTCAGGGTTTTTAGGGTTCACATTCAAATTGGGTGAATAGTATGGGATTTGTAGTCTTTTTTCCTTTGTGGCCAATGTCTAAAAGGAAGCTAAAAATCTCCTTAGAGCTGAGGGGAACTGCAGAGCTGTGTGAGTTTGTGACTATGAATGACATGACTGTGGTTTCATTCATGGTTAGTATATAAAATATGGATTAGAGAAGCTTTAAATTTAAGTAGAAAGTCAGCACTTTACCCCTATAAGTTACTGTGTAATTTAAAATCCAATGTGCACAAGTACAGAGCCAAAACAAAACTGTCATGATACCTACTGACTGCAATGTGTCTGACCTCCAGGTCCACTAAATACACTTCAAAAAGAACAGTTATCATTTCTTGTTCCTGACAACTCTTAAACAAAGCGTAGTGATTAAGCAAAGGGTAATTGGTTCTCAGGTGTTTTTTGCTCTCCCTATAATAAGTTTCTTACTAGACTATGCATACTGTATTGAAGAGGCTTTTTATTTATATGCCATTGTAATTACAGTCTTGTCATGTGGGAGGCATCCAGCCAGTGAAATATAGTTAGATTTTCATACCATGATCTATGGGGTTAAGTTAAACCTTACTTAATGTATTACGGGGACCTTGAGTGGAAAATTGCTTTGTCAGTAACTGTTTGCCCTTTGTTGAGAACTGTATTTCAAACCATGGTTCCACATGAGTGAAATTGCTGCTACTGCCCACACATGAATCAATATTACAACAATGACTGTAATCACAAATCCCAATATTTTCAGTTACTCAACAAAGATTGGAAATATTGAAAGAGCAATCCCAATTTTCTCAGTTGGCATTCAGCGCAGGGGCACAGGAGAACATGGCTTTATAAGTCACACAAGTATAATTTAAATATTATAACGGCAGCAAACAGGAGCCTAGCAGTTGTCGTTTTTACTACTCTGGCATAAACCATTGAAATTGGATGTCTGTTGAGTCATTTATCTGGTTTACACACCACCTGCCTTTGCTATGGAAGATTGTACTGCTAAAATATATTTGTTCAGTCACTGCATATTAACCACAGATCCTTAGTCAAATTGTCTTCCTCAAAGGGGTTTGCGTCTTCACTAATCATTGCTTTTTTATGGCTGCTACACTCCAGACAGCCTTTTTGCCATAGGCACTATTAACATGAAACACACAGAACTGAAATTAAATGTCATCAATCAGTAAGCAGATTAAATAAGGTATTCTGCTGATACCTGCCAGTCAGTCACTGTTCACACTACTAGTAAGTTTAGTGGTAACAGTTTAACTAGTGCTAGCTGATAGCACATGAGAATGAGTCTACAGTAATAGCGTCTTTGCACAGTTAAGCATAAAAAGCTCTGCTTTCCCCTAGTATCTCTAGTCACCTATGGTTGACATTTCTCCATTAACCTTCTCAGTTTACTTTACTACAGTCCCCAGTTGGTGCTTCACTTGCATCAAATGCTAATTCACCCAGGATGCACAGAGGAGAAATAGAAAAAAGAGCACATTATGTCCATGAAAGGATACACACCTGGGACCCAGCATGGCAGGATGGACCTCTGGACACATCCTCCAGTTGAAGCTCCCTCACCATCGGCTGTCATACTCTGAAGCCGTGCCAGAATCGCTGCAGGAGCTCTGTAACTTTGGGACATGGACTTTGGTGTGGCGGCGCGCTGCAGGGGTTGAGCTCAGGCAGGCAATACATATAGTATAGGCCTCCACATCACACAGCACGTCTATTTCAAGTAGAGAAAGCAGAGAGGTCAAAGAGTCCACCCTGAGAGAAGTAGGCCAGATAGAAGCTCATTTGAGGAGTTGGGGGGGAGAAATGAGGTAAGTGTTTGAGGAAAGGAAAAAAAGGTGGAGGGAGAGTTGTGAAGGGCAATTTTTACTATGCAGAGAAAGACTCTTTTATTCTGACAGACTAAGTACAACACTTCATATACATTTCAAAGACTACAATGATCCAAAAGTGGCATATTACTGTCATTGCTGTATTATGCAGATGTAGGAGGGAGAGTACTTGGCTCTGTTTAACAAGGTAAAAGATAGCATATTTTTCCAATAAGTTAAAGTTAGCAACATTATAAAGGGGGAGAAGCAGGCCCTGCTAAAGCAGGAGGGCTGTCTCACCTCCCTCCATAGAAACAGGGTCCTAAACCCACAAAGAAGATCAAACTACTACTAGATTAGATTAGATTTAATCTTTTAATTACTATACTAAACAAGATTAGATTCAGTTACTTCATTACTTTACTAAACTATACTAGATTAGATCCAATTACTTAATTAATGTAGCCTAGATTAAATTACTTAGTATAAATAAATCCATACATTTTTTAGCATGTTTATAATGAGGTGTGACATACCTTTATCTCACATAAAATTTATACATACATAAAATTTGTACATTAAAAAAAAAATAAATAAAGAGGAGAAAAAAAATTCTGAGAACTATGTCAGGATTTACAGAGCTAACCTCTTCCCATGTCCAGGCCGTAGAACAGGCAACTGGAAGCCAGGGTGCATCCAGGATTTGGTATCAACAAAGAGCTGGATGCATCACTGCCTCTAAGCTTAAACAAAGTCTTAAGACTAACCCTCTGCAACCATCCAAGAGCCTGATTAAGGCTATATGCTGCAAAGAGGCACACAAGTTCACCACAGTCATAACAAGGTATTTAGAGTTTGAATTAGGATAAAACAGAGGTAAGACTAGCACAATGTTCAACAGTAGCAAGGATTAGGCATAGGGGTTAGGATAATAGTCAATTATTTAAAGCATTGAATTGTAATAATGTTGCCTACAATGATTACCCCTCCAATATATTATTATTATTATACAATTTAATGTACCTGTTTTCTTCATTTTTGGCTGTAGTTTTCTGTAAAGTTCTCCTGTTTTTGAAAAGCTGTCATCAAATTTATAAGCTTTATATTTTTATATCATTTACTTTAAATTATGTAGCATGGTAAAATAGTTGTTCAGGTAGTTTAGACCTAACATACTGAACTCCGTCTCTCTTGAATTTCCAGCAACCTGCTGTTGATTTATTCACCAAGGTTAAAGGTGGACTGTGTTGTTTACGGCTGCTGGTGCTAAAGTTGTGCAACTGTTTCACATTGCATGCTTGAAGTGGACAAACTATGAAATAGAGCTGATTTTTAGACCTAAGCAAAGCGACTCTGCTTGAAACAGGCTCCATATGGAAACAATCTCCTACCTACATTAGCGCTGTCCAGATTGGTTACCACGACAGATACCACTGCTGCCTCAGAGGGCGACTCCAGAACTGAAGTGATGAACGACTGCTTCATGTGAAATCAGCCGACCCGAAGTAAGGTTATTGCACTTCAGCTCACCCTGTATAAAAATAAACACAAGAGAAATACAGTTTAAGAACATAAACATGGCTGCTGAGTGAGCTGCTGGTTTTGATCAGTGTTTCAGATTTCTGTGGTTAAGTTCTGCTCAAATCATTTCCTTGGTAAAAATCACAATGGTACAAATTGTCAACAGTACCTCTGCCATGCACTCATGGGGGATACTGTTGAAACATTGTGGGCTGCTCAATAACCTCACATTCATCTTCAGGGAGAAACGTTTAAGACCTCAGTGGCGTCGAATAAATCTTGTGGTGCAGCCTGAGCCTGTGGAACAGAACATGAAGAATTGAGCTGTGAATCATCCAAAGAAGGTTTTGCCATCACAAATGTTACAACAGCATATACAGTAAAACACACACTGTGTTTGTAACTATCTGACAGAGAGGACTCGAGAGAAAATGCTATTTCTGATACCTGAAGTGGGTTTGTGAAAAGATTCTGCTTTGATAGGGGGTAAAAGATTTGGAAAAAAGTTTCCTTCACACCATGAGGCTGATTTGTGGTTTCGAGTGAGCATCTCAGCAAATACTGGCTGGACTGATGAGAAAGTTTGTCCAAACATTCATGTCCCTCTCAGGATGAATGGTAATAATGTTAGTGAAATGCCTAAATACAGTCTCACAGAGCTGCTAACGTGGCAGCAGAGATTTAGTCTTTTGCAAACACAAAAGAGTACAAAGACAGACAGATGAGCAAACATCATTGCTAACTCTAGAAATACTGATGAGCTGATGAGTTAAAGTATTTGTGTATGGATTCTTGTTTTTGAATGTGTTTCCAAGCACAACTAAGGAGCTTTTTATTCTTGCATGGGTAGTTGAGTTTTTGTTCTTTTTTCCCTCCATCAGTGGTGCTTTGAGAGTCTCCAGTACATGTGTACATTCTACTCTTTCAAACCTTTGAGTTTGAGGCTTGGACAATTAAAATAAGAACATTGTGCTATATGTTAAAGAGGTCAGCTGTGATCAACTGTGAATGCTCAGATGAATTCTTTCTCTAAGGTCAAGCCAGACATTCCCACTGGGACCAAACATGGTGTGACTCATGTAGTGCAAATGAGGCATTTGAAACACTTTGGCTATTCAGCTTTATCTCTTGCTATCTCATTTCAGCATCTCTTGCAGGACATTCAACACATCCTTGCTGGATGAGGCTAATGCTCTCTTTTGGCTCTGGCATTTCAATGTCAGGGATGCAAAAGGAGTAACAGTATCCAATTATATGCATATTATTCTTGCTAGTCAGAATCATAAGCATGCTAACAAGACAGTGTGTCTTGATAAGACACTTTTTAATACAAAGAGATTGTCTTGCATCCTGTGGGCAGCTGGTTGATGGACTGCTAATCATACAAAAGGTCAAATTCATGAACCAATTACCACAGGAATCTTCATACAAAAAAAGACACAAATGAGATAAGGCAGTTCTGTTCTTTAGTTTTATGAATGCAGATTGGGACTGGATTCAAAGCTAGTGGACACAAGTGCATTTATGGATTATATATAGACTATTTGGACTTAGCAACATCATTCAGGAAAATGCCAAAGACATAGTTAAAATGTCTTTTCAAACCGCAAGTCAGTGACATCAGTTTGACAACTTCTAATAGATCTCGACAATTTTTCAGTCGAATGTGTTGTTGAGTACCTGCATTTCTTTTTTAACAATTCCTTACCACAGAAGGAGCTGCTTAGTTGTTAGAAGTCACAATCTTTAATTAATGCATCTTAGTGAGGAGAGAATGAAGCTGAGAATAGTAAGATGAAGTTTTGCACCTTGATGGAAAAGGTCTACTAAAGTTAAAGTAGATGTTTTTTTTTTTGTTTTTTTTTTTTTTTTTTCTTCTAATGGTGGCAAACAATGAGGCCTGCGTTTACGGATGCCAGTGATAAAAGTAGAGCCATAATTAATTGATTTAACACAATTTTACCAGTGTTGAATTTTCGGGCAGTACCTCTGTTTGACCTAAAAATGGATACTTTTTTAGGAGTCAGTAATGTGTCAGAATTAGGGATGCAACTAAACTAATTACATTATAATTAACAGAGATAATCATTAAATTCTGACATCAGAGAAGCTGAAACTAATGTTTGGCATTTTTGCTTGAATAATAAATACAACAATGAATCACTTATAATTAACAGCTGAAAACTGATTTTGATTCGTTTTGACTAATAGATTTAGTTATGGACAATATATGTAGGATTTCTGAATAAGACTGGAAATTCTATACCTTTGGCTTTCACATATTGATCATCTACATTGGGCCCCTGGTTTGTGGGCCCCACGAGAATTTTGTCTTCCCATCAATCTCTGATGGAAATGCCTGTGAGAAGCAGGAGCTTCTGTGAAGGGACCCTTTCATGATATATGGTCTCCATATTTGAATTCAAAAGAAAATGATCCCTCATCTGTTAATTTCACAGCTCCGTCCCAAATGAAATGGCTTGCATGTGAACGTGAGCCCTCCTCATCACTTTATACCCTCAGGACACACTTTGACCAGCATGAGGTGGGGGGGAGGAAGCCCAGGCCTAATGCTTTGTGCAGTTATTTGAGGTCCTCAAAACTTTCATTGATTACACATAAAAAGAGCATAATGAAGGAGCTTGGTTTCACAAGGCTCCTTCATTATGTTGTCATGATGCTGTCATGATGAGTCAGTCCAGTGACCATATGCCTTGCAGCTTATACAGTGGTGTGCAGAAGTTTGGACACCCTGTGGCAAATGACATATTTTGTTGATGTTTGAAGTGAAAAGAAGTAAATACAACTGCAGAAGAATTGCTTTCTTCAAATGTTAACACACTGTCACTTTTTATTTAATTAAAATAGCAATAAATTATACAGTGGTAAGAGCAAAAGTTAAAGTCAGGGCTTAGTAACCCCCTTTATGTTCTTTTTTACAGATCACTATAAGTTCTGAGATATTTTTAGGCTGTCTTGCATACGCAGCATGTTTAAGATCTACCCACAGATTTTCAATGAATTTCAACTCAAGGGACTGTGAGGGCTGCTCTAAAAGCTTCAGTTTGCGTTTCTTGAAGTAGTTCATGTCAGATCATTAGATCTGACAGCTCAGCTATATAGTGGAATCCATTCTCTCCTCTATCCGTGCAATGTGTCCTGTGCCACTGGTTGCCACAGAACCTCACAGCATAATATTTCCAACCCCATGTTGAACAGTTGGCAAGGTGTTCTTTCCTCTAAACATACCTTTAGTTATTGTGGCCAAAGAGCTCAATTTTAACTTTATAAAGAAGTGATATGCAAGGACGTGTTGGTGAAAAATGCTTTAATCAAGAACAGAAAGAATCTTAGCTGCTACAAAAAGTGTATGCAAACTGTGATATCTGCCAGTTTAGGGTGGTTACTAAGCACTGACTTAGTAGGGTGTGCAACCTTTTGCACATGCTGCAATAGGTATTTAATCCCTCACCCCACTCCCTGAGTTTTTCATGAAATAAAAACTAATGGCACATTAACATTTGAAGAAAGGTTTGTTTTTCAATGTCTCTTTACTGCAGAGGTTGTACTCTCTCTTTTCACTTCAGAAATAAAAAAAAATATATAATTTGCACAAGGGAGGCCAAGCATTTGCATACAACTGTATATTCACAGATACTCATATTTATTACTTCTGGCCCAAGAATCAGACAAATAAATGCAATTATCTGCAGAAAAACTATGTTTGGTATGCACAGGTTGACCTTTTGATTAGGTTTTTGGTGTACTTACTAATCAAATATCATGCATAAATAAATAATTATCTGACTTTATTGCACATCATAAGCCTTGTGCTACAGGCAGAGCCCCTTTTATTGAAGAAAATATTGTTAGTCATCAATATCACCTCAGGACATCATCTAATTAATAGGCAACGTTGTGGCTGGAGCAAACAATAAGAATGTTATCTAGCTCTGGCTTCCTATTACATCTAATGTCTGTTCACGAAATGAATACATAAAACATTTACATGGACCATTTTCAAAGCATGCAACATGAACACCAATGAGTCAAAACTATGCAGAATTTACCACATGACTCAGTATTTAGTTAACTGCACAATCCTCCACAGACAAGTCCAGCCCAGATGAATGGCTGCATCAGGTGCTCCTGTCTATACTCCAGATGGAGGCGCCTCTGAAGGCCCCTGTTGTATGAAACTGAACTGTTCCAAAAAGTTTCATGATTGAGCTTAGAGGTGCAAAAATCCACCAGGACAGAAAGTTGGATCCCAGCACAAGCTGGAAATGTGATTAAGGCCTGAACCTCTGTGGTAGGGGATCCACACAACAAATCCCATACCCAACACCATAATTCTGCCATGGTTCCTCAGGAGTCATTTAGCATTTTGTTAACATAAACCTGTTTAGTGTGACATGGGATGAAGGCCCCTGAAGTGACAGATGTTTCTCTTTAATGTGATGGGAAATAATTTAATTTTTTTTTAGTGGGGGGGTTGGGGGTATTTTGTGGGGTTGAGTGAGAGGTGCTCAGGTTGCTGCGAGCTGTTTGAAATCCTGGGCTGATCCAGTCTTTTTCTTGTGAAAGGTTTGCATGTTGATATGGAATACACCTTCTCTGTTTAAAGAGAAAATAAACCACTCCATCTCTTCTTCTTTCCTCATATGTCAGTCCACAAGCCAAGAAAACGGTGACTTCAGGTTATTTCAAATACTTGGGAGTTAAGGGTCATTGTAGCCTCAAGCAAGGTAGTCTTAAAATGAAATTGTCTCATATACTAAGTAATAGAGGGACCACTTTCTGTCTTTACAAAAAAGAACTCTAATATGCAACCTGAAATGGGTTTTGTGTTCACATGAGTAATTTCTGCTTAAAGTTAATTGCTTCTGGGATTTGTGAAAACACTTTTTGGCTATTAAATTGCCTTGAAAGAAAATAGCACCGTTCCATGTTTCAGATGACGGTCCATCTTCACGTGCAAACCGGAAGAAATGTATCACAGATTTCGCAACAGTGTAGCGTTTGTTCAGTTGTACTGGGACGGCTCAAGCATTGTAGAGGAAGAGGATAAAAACAAAGGCTTCTCTCATGAAGCTGTCGGTCTGTTTGTGTGGCTGGTTGAAGAGTCTCGAGACACCAGAGGGAAATCCACCAGACCTTCAAAGGGACAGCGCAGCGGGGAGTGTTGGCAGACTGCTGGTTTGGACAGCTTGCATACCTTACAACACAGCCCCAGTTAGCAGACCAGCACACATAAGCACAGCATCACCCACCATCATGGATGAGCAAGCAATACGCCAGCTAACATATCTACATTTACAACATTGATTCCCAAACAGAAGGTACTTGTGCATTTACTACAGGGAAATAGCTAATAGTAAAAAAAGCTAAAAGTCATGGATTAGTGCTGTCCAGTTTCTGTTGCTCCACAAGTCGTCGTCACACGAATACAAACTTGGCCATAACACGCTCGACACAGGCAGCTCTAATATTATCGATAATTATCAACTTTTACATAATCAATAGTATGAAATAACATACAGTTTAAAGTCTATTAAAATTGATGCAGTTCAAACAGAGCTGCTGATTTGCACTAGTAATTATCAATGTTTGATTATACAGCTCTAACTACTATAATAATACATGTAGTATGTAGTGGTTCTAACTGCACATATGAGGCATATTTCTATAAGGCTTTTTTTTCCATACTCACAGTATACACTCTCTCTCACACACAGGAAGCCACTGAATTATAGATGCAGAAACAGGAAATTCCTCCCTTTACCCTCTGTCACTCAGGCTCCGACCTTGCACTAAATCAATTAGTAGTGCTGCAGGCAATCAGCGGACCTCCCCGGAGACTCTATGAATGTACCCTTAATTCACAAGGGCCTCTTGGACTTCTCTCCACAGTCCCTACCTGATGGGTGGCCACCACTCCTGTTCACTCAAACACGACAACCATTTCACGCTGAGCGAATCAAAAAGCAGCAAGTGAGATTGCTTTGTTTCCTCTGCTGTGTAGCATCCTGTCTTCTCCATAAAAGGTCCTCTCCAGTGTGGTCAGGAGGGTCTTGTTCCACTTGGTGACCACTGTGAAGGTCCCTTGCTGTGTCCTTTGTAATTGCTGCCCTCTCCCTTTAGGTGGCTTCTGTTTTTTATAGGAACTTCAAGTGCTGATATAAAAACAATTTATGGTGGGATTATCCTGGCTGAAACTCTCTGGATATATAATGTTGATCACTACTATAGCCTAAACAGAATGAAGGATAAAATATCCTATGTTTTTAATTGATTAGTGCTCAGGACTGACAACCCTTTATCATGAGTCATTTATGCAAGGAAAATGTCGATGTTGGATCCAGCTTATCAAATGTGACAATTTGCTGTTTTTTATCTATGGAGACCAAAAGTGACCAAGTAAATAAGACATGATAAAAAAAAAATTAAGCAAATTATGTAATATAAGTATGAAACTGAAAAATTCTGTGCACTTTTTAAAGTCACCTCATTATTATGTAATGCTATTTCCTCCTGCTTCAACAGAGTTTACAGCAGCTCATTCTTATTTAATTGTTGCAATTTCTATTTCAAAATATCCTGTTTTCACTACACACCACTACACCATATTCTTGAATGACTGTTTTAAGATTTTGTCTGTCAATCAACATGATCAGTGCACAACCAGTTATGTGATTGACTATTTGCACAAATTTCTATTTCATGATTCCCTGGACCACTATATGAAACTTCATATATTTTATCTCCACTGTCACCATAGGGTTGATAATTTCATAAATGCCACTTTGGAACACACACTTAAGGTGTCTGATATTAAATGAGCTTTCAATATATTTTACAAAAATATGGAATAGAGAAAAGCAGGAATTTTTTTCACATCTGAGGATCTGAAACCAGAGAATGACTCACATGATAAAAATTGTTGCTAAGGAATTTTCTGTCAATCAAATAATCAATGAACGGACTGATCCCTTTAGCTCTGGTGGTGTCAATCAAAGAAATATTTGCCAAAATTTTGCATGACAAAGAGACAGCCCCCTAATGTTATTGTACAAGAAACTCATGAGACAAGACCACACACTGGAGAGGAAAAAACAAATTATTTAGGTCTGTCTCTCATTAAGTTAATGTTTCCATATATTACAAAGTGATGGGAGAATTATGGAAATTATTGGCAAATCGCATACATTAGTTCTGCTAATTGCACATATTGCAGGCCTATCTGCAAATCTTCCATGCACTGCTCCAAATTTCATCCTGGGCTGTCTTGGCGTTTCCGTTTAAGGAACCTGACACTCACTCCAGCTTCCAGCCATTCAGTGTTTATCAGCAGGATCAATGCAGCATCTGTGTCTTTTTCCCCACGAGACTCCGTGGGCTGTAATCCTTCTCCAGCCGAGCGGATCCTGAATCTTCCCATTCACTCTCACTCCCAAGAGGACACGGGGGCACATTTCCCATGGACCTGAATAACTGTGCATGCTATGTGTGCAATGTACCGCCCAACGGTTGTACCATAAAATGCATAAATGCATATGGTTTGGATTTCCTTGCTCTGTAACTATGACCCTCTGTGAAAAAACTAATCCAGATAGGGAAGCCTGCCCTTATGAGGCTTGTAGCTTATGAGGATACATGTGTCACCCACAGTGGGGGAACAGATCCAAGCTCAGATCAAACAAAATGCTGTGGTGTTGTTTTGTGTTTAACTGATTTTTCTACTGATTTCCCTTGGTCATGTTTCCCCGACTAACATCATTGTGAATTTGAGATGAGCAAATCCCCAGGGAATGTTTACAGGGAAATAAACTGGGTGGTGTTAAGGGAAATGAAACCAATTACAATATGAGATTTAATAAAGCAAATTACTGAATTTCAATCAATCAGTTTAATACTTCAAATAAGCTATTGCCCACATAGAATAACGCATTGTGGTAAAAGGCTAATCATTAAATTTCCAAGTTAAAAAAAATTGGTAGTATGCAATTTGTTTTTTATTTAATTTGCTTATAAAACTTTGCTGCAATTTATACATAACATGTAACATTTACTTTGACCCTCTGCAGTTACCAACCTTCTTTCCATTCTCAACAGCATAATAAGACCAATTATCACCCGAGTTAATGGATATAACATCATTATCTCAATCAGCTTTGATTGTACCCCCACTTTAACAGCACTTCTATTAAGCATTGCCGTGGCTCTTTGAGGTGAAGGTGAGAAGAGACCCTGGGAGTGTCATGAAGTATTTCTTTAGCTGGTTTAAAGAAAATTAAATTAAATAAAATGGTGCAGTTGTTAATGGGCAGGAAGTATTTTACTGGTTAACTCACTCTGCAACAGTCTTGTTTTAAAATGATGGTGTGATTATTAAAATTGCATTTCCTTGAGCCAGCTAGGTCACCATATGAAACCACTGAGTGGTCAAAACCTGAAGAGTCAGATATCTCAAAGAAAGTAAAGTATAGGAATGGAACATTTTCACTCTTCTTCTGATATGATTACCCCCACAGCATGATTGCACCTGAGCACCCACACACAGTGCCACAGCTATAAAATACATTTGTTGTTCTGATGCAGCTTGAACACACACAAAGAATGTAGCTATCAGAACTGGTAGCCATTTATTTAGTGGAAGTGGTATTTTGATTCTGATTGTTTACCATTATAAAAAGGACTTCCAATCAACTCCATTGTGCTCAAAATGACACATAACTGACTGACTATGAATGTGATTTGGATGTCATGACTAATCTGACCAAATTGGACCTGATCTGTTCCAGTCTTTGCAGATAAATGCATATAGTGTGTGATATAGTAAGATAAGATTATAATCTTAAGCATGGGACAAGTCTGAAGATTGTTTCCATGAACTTGCACAAGTTTTTCATTCTTTGACAGTCAGGAATGACCATAAACCTTATGAGTGAATACATAAACTCAACACACTCAACGATCAGTAATGACAAAGCTCTGACAGTAGATGATCCTGCAAGTCCAGCGAGAATACTAATGCCAACAATCATCATGGCAACCAGCAGATTGCATTCTTTATATGCAGTTACATTTGCATTGAAAAGGCTAAAAAAAAAAAAAAAAGGAGGAAAGAAGCACTGCGTTTGGGTGAGATCCTGGGTGGAGAGGTGTGGGCAACACTGACTACAGCCTACAGAGGGAAATGCAGGTGAATGAACTAAGAAATGAACTTGTAAAAGATAAAGTTGTTTATCCACTGGTATGTCTCCCTTGGGTGACACGCAAGTGATGCCAATGTTATTTGCAAATATCAAAGATATTTTTAAAAACTCTTTATGAGAGCAACCGACAGTGACCGATAGTGCCAGCGACAAAAACTCATCTCCTCCATCAAGAGAAAATCTAAGATTCAGCCACACTGTTTGATCCTCAGCAAAACCACAAATTGGTCACAGCTACAGCAGCAACATTAGTCACGTTGCCACAGTCAAAACCTGAGGAACTCAACAGTTCACCAGCTCAAACTCTGTTAAACATTTAGTTGAACATGAAATTTCAGATGATCATTCAACAAGGAAAATGTCCTAACCACATCTACTGTATGTGCATTAATCTTTGAAAAAAAAAGATTAAATAAGCTGCTCTTTACACTGTACAGTGTAAATTATGCTGAGGTAACAAGCCACCCGAGGAATGAGTCTACAGGGACCCTGGAAGACAAAGAACAAATAAATAGTGCTACATTTCTTGTCTGTGTGAAAAGACAAAGAGTAAAACGTGTTATATTGCAGTGATTTCTAGCTTAACTATGAAGCGAAGGCACTGTGAGATCTGGGGACCTGAAGTTGGAGCAGTTATTTATTAAAGCAGGAGGGGATGACACCTACAGCAGATTGCCTTATTATTTATAATGCTTGCTACACGTTCTGTGAGAGGTTTTACAATGACAGCTTATGAGAGAACTGCTGTGAAGAGAGTTAAGTTAAAAACTTCTCTTGTGGCATTCATTGACAGGTCATTTATATAGAGGCTATATTAGTTTAGAGTTTTTAAGGTGATGTGTGTAAGTTATACTGAATGTGCAGTAAATGTGCTACTGGTGAATTTTACACACTGAATTGTACAATTAGGCATTAATGATTGAAGAGTGTTTCTGCATGTATAGAGAAGTGAAATTCCATCTATTCAGACCCCATATCTTAATTTAGAAAGTGATGTACAGGACCAAACCCTCAGTAGTTAATGGCAATCCAAAAAAAAAAAAAAAAAACCTCTTTCAACCAAGTACTGTATTAACACAGACCATACACTTGTAGTGAAGTTTTAAAAATCTTCTCTAATTCACCACAAACACCTCATAACAGTTTGATAATTTTCTCAAATATACTTAACTGTAATCCTACGACTAAGCCCTCTGAAATGAAGGACCTATAGTTTCAAAGATAATTAAAGCTGCGAGCAGCGTTGAACGGGCCCTCGCACCCGGCGCCCGTCGGGGGAGCGGCGACCGCGGGACCCCGGCAACCGCGGGGTCAACGCAGGTCGCAGGGCACACGCTGGCGTAACAGTTCACACTTCCGAGATGTAAAAATTTTAAATAAAAGCTTTTACGCTAATTATTTTCTGTGATAATATTTTTCAGAGCTCATCATCTGTGACAGCTCTTGGCTCTCTTGACTGTAACCTCCCTGTGGCAGCTTCTCACAGACTCAATCAACTCCTCTTCCCCTCCCCCCTCAAACACAAACACAAACACACACACACACACACACACACACACACACACAGATACCCCCTCCCAAAAGGAGATAAAACTCAGTTTTAACTTGAGTTTAAAAGCTTTGAGCTTTGAGCAAAAGCATTTTTTTAAGTTCTGTTATTGGGTGCATATATAAATCATTTATGCTTAAACAAGGCTTATAATGAAGTTATTTGAACAGTGAATATCTCATCTGCCTAAAGTCAGGGCGAAGCCACTAACCAGCTGTAGGGATGGGTATCATTAGGATTTTATCTTTATCCATACAGACCCCTATCAGTCCAGCTCAGACTGTTACTGGTTTAAGAGAGTGAAGTTTATAGCAATTTGCAAAATTTGGAGATTAGTGACAAACTAACCAGTTAGACTACATACAGACAAGCTTTCATTTTAGCTGTTAGTAACAGTTTGCCATGAGCTTAACCAGCGTGCTGTGCTTCCTGTTAAACATGTTATGAGACTGTGGACAAGGCTGAAAATATTACTTTACTAACTACTTGCCGAACAGGCGCTTTGACAAAGAAAAGGTAAAGGCCAGCAGCTTTTACTTTTCAATGCACTTGTCGTCAACTTGAGTGGCTTATATTCAGCTGGTTCACCTCGACGCCCGTGGACCTAGTGCACTTTTCCTGTCGCCGTACACTGAGTAACACGAAAAAATCAGCTGACCCCGTGTGAAATTTCCTAACTGATCAAAACCAAACTGTAAAGACAGCATCAATCCACGCTCAGCTTTGGTCAAGGGGAGACATATGGGAGAAGATGAGTAGAGAGATGGAAAGAAACAGAAAGGGTGATGGAGAAAGATTACATGAATTCAAAATAACCTACAATTCCTTAAAATTAATTTGAAGCCAGTTTAATTTTTTGAGCCAGCTTTGACATCTGCAGATATGAGTTTCTGAAGAGGGGCCTGCTGAGGTTAGATGTGCTGAATAATATCCATTTTCATATCAGAAAAAACACTGCATTAAACATTGTCTTAGCTCACTGAGCTGAGGTCAACAGGTAATATAACCAACCTGTGAGGTGGCTCACCCCCGTAAGATAAACACATAAATGATCCCTGATAGAACCGATAATTAAAGGCACATCAGTGACAGGGAATGCTATTAAAACTAAACTATAAACTGGTGACATTAACTGCAAAAGAAGATTTTTATTGATACATTTCAGGTAGAATTTAGTTTTCAATAAGGAAAATGCTGTAAGAAACCTGAATTTGTTGCAACAAATTTAAAATAAAAGCTTTTATGCTAATTATTTTCTGTGATAATATTTTTCAGAACTCATCATCTGTGACAGCTCATGGCTCTCTTGACTGTAACCTCCCTGTGGCAGCTTCTCACAGACTCAATCAACTCCTCTTCCCCTCCCCCCTCAAACACACACACACAGACACACACACACAGAGACCCCCTTCCAAAAACCCATCAAAGAGTAATACAATGGCTCCATCTGTAGGATAAAGTAGAGAGTCGCAACAGGAAGTTACCCCAAAATCTGAGGTTTCAAACAGGAAGTTGGGTTTCCGAACTTTGACGGGCCAGAACCGGCACACGCTTCGACCCAAACTCACAATTTTCGGAGCCAGTCTTCCAAAAATTGTCAAGGAGGGGCTGACAACATTTGAAGTGAATCTGGTCACCCGTCTAGAAACTGGACATCACACTATAAAATATGTCATTTCCTGCTATAAATAGGTGGCGCTACAACAATTGTATGAATATTGACATATGGATGTGTGCAGATAGGTACCATTAACAATCCTGTAAAGTTTGATGCAGTTTGGACAAAGTATGGCCGAAATATAGCAAAAATAAAGCAACTTCCTGTTTCGTGGCGAGTAATCGAACTTTGAGGGGCCATAACTTCCACGCCCTTCAACAAAAACTCAAAATCTGCCGCAATTTAACATCGTCTATGTCTTAAGAACATACTATTAAGTTTTGAAGTCAATCGGATAATGCGTCTAGGACTAGTTCGCGTTCAAGCGACCCCTGGAAATGGCCAAAAACACACAATTTTTTCACCTTCCGGTCAAAATAAAAATACTTTCTGTTGGGTTTAGAATATGGCTCCAAGAGACTTTTTGGTGCGTCATGGGATGTTACATATGTGTGCAGATTTTCAGATTTTTAGGCGCAACGGGCTTGAGGGGCTGTTCCGTTTAAAAATGTAGGTGGCGCTACCGAGGGCATTTTACCACGCCCATGCTCAAGACCCCTAAATTATTAAATTTTTCGCCGTGCCTGACGCATCTGCAAATTTTGGTAAGTTTTCACGCATGTTAAGGCCCTCAAAAAGCCGATCTAAGAGGCGGAAAAAGAAGAAAAAAAATAATAATAATAATAATAATAATAATAATAATAATAATAAACAGACCGAAAACAAGAGGGTCCTTGCAACTCGTTGCATGGCCCCGTTGGGCCCACGCAACTCGTTGCTCGGGCCCTAACTATGCTATCATTACAAATGGCATACAGTATGCAGTGGTAGATTGGAAGGATATAGCAACGGTAACTAACAGCAACAACAACTAAGAGCTTATTGAAGGGTCCTTTATAACAGTGACAGTTCGAACCAAACTTTACACAGATCTAAAAACAATGTAGGTGTATAAATGTCTCCATTCAAACTTCAGAGTTGATATAGAGTTAAAGTCTTATCAAATCTACACAGCCAGCAGGAGAATGATTCCAATCACATTTGCACAGTGAGGTTAACTGAAAAATTAGAAAAGAGCAGAATCAGTACTGGAGAGAAATGTGATCAGTGAATCCCTAATCTGAACTACATTGAACATGAGGTAACCCTCTGCCATAACCTTCATCTATAATTCACAAAGTAATGGGACACTGCACACAACATGGACTTTACCATAGAGCATCGCACAGTGCAATATTCATGGAAACCTCAGGCTGTATTTGCAGTAAATGTGCACGTACGTAAGCAAGGAAAGGCACTGTGGAAAACCGATGGAGTTGAATACTGCATGAGTTGAAGGATCACATCGCTTGCCCCAGGGCCAAAAGAGTGAATCACCAGCTGACACACAGGCCACAATATGCCTAATATATATCATATGTACGACTGAAAGTACAGAAAATTAGTTATCAAATATGGGGACCATGAAATAATCAGCCTCTCAGTAATTTAAATCTCTTCACAAGTCCTCCTCAACTCACAATAGGCGGATGCTAAATTTCCTGTTAACAGGAATCAACAAGTAGCATTATCATACTAACAAGGAATAAAGACAAAGACAGCTTGCAAACCACTGTGTGAATTTTCACAGTCGCATCCACTTGCACTGCCAAACAGCTAATTTCATGAATAAGTACTTGCACGGAAGCGGAGCTCATTACAAATTGCAAATTCATTTTCCTGTCTGAAGACAGACACCCTGACTTCAACCACTCACTCTGCAGCCTATTAAATAAAGACACAAGGTAAATTGCCACTTCAGCTTGCTTGAAGAGAAATGAAAGTGATGATGACTTCAAAGAGTTTGAGATTGAATACATTATTGAAATTATGTAAAATGCCCTATGAAAACAACAGTATATGGTACGTGTGTGAAAAATAAATGTGTGCACTTTAGCATTCTGGTATATGTTCATGCATGTATGCTTATGTAAGTAAGAAACAAAGTGCAAATGATAAAACAGTGCTCATATGCAAGGTAACTGTGAGATAACAGTCAAAGTAATAGGTTTCCACTTTAAACGGCTAGAAATAACACTGCTACTGAGCTGTTTGCTTTACAACCAGTATGGAAAACAGCAATGGATCCCCTTTTGACCTTTGGCCTCACAAGATTTTGCCTTCTAATTTGGTTAATTGCATTTTTCCCAGGGGACTCACATACATGACCAGCATGGACAACATCAATGAAGTGGTGTCCAGGTCAGGTCAGTGTTAAAACACGGTTCATAACAAAGACATGTGTGCCTAAAATTAACCCCATCTCTCACATCACTCCTGAAACATCACATTATTAAAGCTGTATCTTGAATGGAAACTTCTCTTTTGTAGAGTTGGCTTTTTCATAAAAACACAGAAGTCTAAAGGGAGGAGTGACTGTCTACATATCACTCAGGTTTTCAAGCCGTCCATCTCCCAGAACAGGAGCCCTTTCATTTTAACCAACACTGCTGCCAACAATTCACTTCACTCTTTCCTTTCCTTTCTCACAACCTGAAATGCTTGCTTATGCTTTAAGTCTACATTTTCAGGAGACAGATGGATGGAGTTGCTGATGTGCTGCTTTGGCACTGCAGTAAGTGCAGATGTTGGTTAATATGGCGAGGTTGGTTGCTTAGTCACTCAGCTCTAACTGCTTTGGTCTGTCTGTGTGTCAGGATCTCTCTGGGGAGGGGAGGATAGGTTTTTAGATTTAGATTTTTAGGCTTCTGTTAACCATAACCATTGCCCAGTAATTGCTTAAACTGCCTAAAGCTGCTTAATTAACTGTAACACAGAGGCTGGGTTATGTGTAACAAACCTTGTTCTATGAACCACTGCACAACTCTTTCAAGTTCTGAAGTCTTGGGTGCCACTCAGAAATGACCAAGGCAACATATGGCTGTCAAATCTCACTCTCATTTGCAGGTATTTAAAGACCCAAGCCCACACAAGAGTCAGGCTGATTTACTTGCCAAGAGCTGTCTGCAGTTGTGGAAATGCTCTATTTTGCCAACGATGAAGTTCACTTATTCTATTAGCTTAAGACAATGGTTTGACATGACAAACAGCAGAAAATGGCATGTCAAATCCATACTGTTACCAAATACACAAATGTGTTGTAGGGGAGCACAGTCTTCACATCATGTATTCCTATAAAGTTGCATTGTGGTAGGATCAGTTAATAAACACTGAAAGAAATGATCATGACTCAAGCATTTCAAGTACCAAGGTCTAAAAGTTTAACATATTTCAGCTTTGAGCAGAATGCGCTTCAGACTGGTTTTCCATGGCAGCATCACTTCCCACGAACATCTGCTCAGTGCTTCTAGCTTAAAAAAATATGTGTGGCGAGCAGCATAAATTCTCATCGAAATGTCAGAGAGAGAGACCAAATAACCATTTACAAGCAAACAAAAATCTGCAGACACACACATGTGCTCACCCACACATATTTTGGTGAGTGCACTCACATTCACAAAATCCCAGGAGATGAGTTATGGATCTTAAAACACAGAGCTGTTGATCCAGGTGCCATCTGATTATTTTTGGCCACCAGGAGTGTCAGGAAATCAGTGATAGATGTTCTTGGATAACCTTATCACCCCTTCAAACCTACCACAGAGATAGATAGCCAATTCTGGAGAAAGGAAGAAAGAATACATGAATTTAACATCTGTCAAAGCCAGCATAACCTGATCTTTTTGCTCCTTTTCTAAGTCTCTACTAATCTTTAATTACATGAGTGGAAATGGCTGAACCCTGAGGTGAAAGAAGGGGTAGGGGTAGGGAAGGGGTATGAAAAAGGAGAATACACTGCAGTGAAGCTAGTCAGGAGCGGATACATGTGTCCTACATTCAGCTGTTAAAGAAAGGAAGGATTGGGGGGAAAAAAACAACCCACACCTTTGTGACAGTGTTGGTGTTGCAGCATGTGGTGCCAGTCTTGACTGTGCTTACCATTAGAAAACTATTATTATCATTTTTTCAACACTTATTGTTTAATTAATTCAGTGGTGCCCTCTCTTCCTCTTCACATATGTGTCTTTGCATGCATATGTGCCTGTTCGTGTCTGCACCTGTGTGGTCCAAATTAGGTTTAAGACACAACTCGCATCCGCAGAGCAGTAACATAACCTTCCACGCAGTATGCATGAGACACACCATCTGTTGTAGTGAGAGGTAACGGAGTCACCGTCTGTACGAATGCCCGCCATGCAGTCTGGCACCATTTGAGTACTGCTCTATTTGGCATGGCACTGCCTGTGAAACACCCTTCTCAGATCGCCGTGACTACACGTGCCCAAACTTCCCCAGCGCAACTGACAAATATTGGAGTCCCTCTCCATCAAACACTGGACAATGACAAGGTAGATTTTCTCCCCAGACATTTAAAAGAGAATCCACTGCCAATATTGGCTGTCCTGCGGGAATTAAAGCTTTATTTAACCACATTAAGCCTCTTCAAATATTCATGAATGAGACAGTGACAGTTCTGGTGTGGAAAAGAAGTTCTTCTAAGTCGTTTCAAGTCTGTCCCACACTGACCCACTGAGCTGTTAGGGGGGGGGAGAAAGAGAAAGAGGAAGTGTCCTCGGGGGTTCACACAGAACAACTACCACTCTGTTCGCAATCAAGTGTAGACATGACGCCACTATCCTGGGACTAGTATGTATGCATGGCCTCCTTCTTAGTCAGCTCTGTGAATGTTTGGAGGTGCAGAATGAGGTCCTGAAACACATGTCACCAAGCTCATTATGGCACACTGCAACATGAACTCTTGTCTCCATCTTTAACCTACCTTTCTTCTATTCCTTGGCCAACATACAGTAAGTGTCTCAAATATGATGACACAGATAAAATTCATAAGGTGACATGCTTTTCATTAATTATTTCTTGCTGCAGACTTCCCATGTTTTTCTGTGGATGTCAGATGATTGACAGTAGTTAGAGCGTAACAGCACGCACAGCCTGACACAAAACTTCTCCGCTTGAGCAGTGAAGTAACACCATTAAAATTAAGACTTTGTATTCACTGTGATGGATTATCCATCCAGGGAAATGTTCGAGTCTGTGAAACTTGTTTACCATACCGCACAAGAACGAATGACAGCTAATGGATTCTGAGAGAAGGACAGAGAGCTCTGATATCTCAAATTATGGTAATAAATAAAGAAGAGAAAAAAGACTACTGTCAAATAATTAAAACATTTCACCTGATTAGACCTCCTCTCAGGTTTCTGTGGGTGTTTACAGACTGCTTGACTGACATTTCACTGACTTTCCTGTTTTGTGCAAATGTCGAGGTAGGACAACTTACACCTTTATCATTATTAAACCCCAGTCAATCACACCAGAAAGTGGCACAGTGAATTCTATCTATGCATCCTACACCCTTTTTTTTTACATCAAAATTAATGTGTATATACAGGTCATGTAAACATGGGCAAACCCACTTTAAAAAAAAGTCAATCAACTCCTTTCCCATTGCCAGTGGACAAGTTTGCCACAAATGTGCCAGAGAACTGGGTTAGTGAGCAGAAAGCAGAACTGAGGCCAGTGACTTCTCTTCCCCCTGGAATCAGGAGAAGCTCTCTCACCTCACTGTCTTGCCAACACTGCACCTTGCAGTGCTGCATATGAAGAACAACGCCAGTGCAAGTTATGCCCATAGCCTGTAAAAAACAATTAATGTTCGTGGCTATGTGCGTGCCAACGTTCAGAACTTCAAATCATACCAAAGCACTGCACCAGAAAAGGGGCAGAAATTAGTGAGTTTACCGGGGTGATATGTTTCCATCACTGTCGATCGGAGCTGAAGTGGATAAATACCTGAAACTACTACAGCAGTGGTGTAGGCTCCTAGGAACATGCTAGCATTACTGAGTCACATTAAAACTTTAGATAAGACTTTACAGATGGCATTTTTACATGTCACAGTAGAAAACAGATGTAAATAATAAAATGTGTAATTGCTGGATTTAATTTAGCTGTTGATATAGTGCATACTGCCTCACAGTCACAGCTGCCACACTTAAGTAAAACAGAGCTATCATTAATGTCATAGTTACACCTGACAAGTGAAAACATCTGAATTGTGAATGCTAGATCACAGACGTGGCTGACTTCGATATAACAGAGCCAATGTTACATGTAATACGTTGTACTCATGTTTTTCCAACTATACCAAGGCAAAATGTCTACTATGAAAAAGATCTCTTAGAACGAGGCATTGGGTGCCCTCACATAAGTCCCTGTGGGCCCTGCCCAACTTCAACCTGAATGAGGTCTAATCGGGCAAAACAAATGAAAGCACTTGTGTGGCTGTTCCAGCAATGTGTAGGAGCGCTGAAACCTCCCTAAACAAAACAAAAAAAAAATTAAATAAAAAATCCTTCAAACAAACAAACAAAAAAAGGGTATGAGTCAAATGAGACACGGTACTTTGAACCGGGGGAAAGGAGGTCACTACGCTTTGGTTCGTCATGCAGAAGTTAGAAGTCTGCATTTGGCAGTGAGCATAGCAGTAAAATGTTAAAGCCGTTCCAATAAATATTTACAAAGCCCTTCTTCGTCACCCAGTTCTGGTGCTTTGACATAGCGATGATTATGGGTACAATAACTAATCCCTCATTAATGTTGTGTCCATGCTGCTCTGGCTCACAAAGATAGGAAATCAATGTGCCTTTGCCTGAAGCAAGAACTACAAGCTGTCCATCTCCCATGTTTAAACAGCACCTACTCTCCATATTGAAAGATTGTTATAGTAAGTAAGAGATCCTGGACCTATTGACAGTAACACAGTTCCCCAAAGAGGAAGAGAGGGCACTGGCTTAAGAGACTGATATGCTACATTTCTACTGGAGAAATCACAGCCGTGGTGATTCAGATCACGTTAGGTCGGCGTATGTTAATTTGGGGGCTAAGAAAGACAAACCCCCGCTGCACCCACAATCCACTGGGAGGGAGCCAAACACTTAAATGGTTTAGAAGAAAATAAACATTTTCCCTCTAATTCTCCCTAAACCGTTGACGGGGCTTTTTCATTCTTGCAAAATTTAATGTTGATTTGAATTACAAATGCAGAAGCACATTGCAAATATGTACTTTACCAAAAGATCCCCATGGCACTGAGTCGCTCTTTAAAGATTCATAAAGCATTTTCAGAGCCCATCTCCCTACGTTTAAGCACTCCAACTCCCGATAGAGATGGTAATGTATTGTTCCAAATATTCTCATTGCAAGCTTGTTAGGGAGTTAAAATTACAATCGTTGAGGCGTAAAGACATTTTACAGTTACAGTCTTTTCAATCTGAGGCCTCAGCAAAAAAAAAAAATAAAAAAAGAAAAGAAAGAAAATAAAAAACTTGAAAAAACTATGGCTCTGAAAATGCTTGAATTAATGTTGCCAGCTCATGTAAGGCCAGTGAAAGGATGTTGTAGAGCAGCCATGAATGGCAGCAAAGATAACACCAGCAGGCTAAAATGGCTCTTCAGAGGTCTTCATTCTGTCTTCAGTACACAGCTGGATCATCCTTTTGGACCCCCGAGTTGCCTTACAGACACAGACACACATGCTCACACACACATACTGTAAAGCACATGCACTGACTCTGGCTGATCCAACATGGTAACCCCATTGTTATCTGCTCCTCACCAGCTTTGTTTGCATGGATCATCTGGAAACTCCATTTGTTGTTGCTGTTTTGGAGACATACTAAAGGGGTGAGTCAACAAACTCCAAATGCACATCCTGGCCGACTGATGTTCTCTCTGAACCATAAAATGAACAGATGGTGTGAAAGTTGAATTCTTAACACTAAAGAATCAATAACTGTCTGTTTCAAAACAGTGAACAGCTCAGAAAATGGAGCTTTGCAGCTCTGGTTGTCAGTAGTGACCAGGAACTGGATCCACCGCTCTATGGGGGCCAAGTGCTTTTTGGAACAAAAGAAAAACCTTTCACAGTTTCACATAAATACAACAACACTTTTCCATCACCACACAAGCTCTCCAGGTGACTCTCTGGTTTTACAAGTCTTCCCTCGTGTTATCATTGCAAGTTTGGCCACTCTTATCATTTAATAACAGCTGAGAGAAGATTTGTCCAATTTAAGTTGCTAACCACCTAAAGCTATCTGACATAGGAGGGGATCTACTGGAAGGGACTGCCTGTCTTTCTGTATCTTATTGTGTAACCAATTAGAGGTGCGCTGTCGACCTGAATTTGGACTATCAGCGCTCAAACTTTGTGCACAGAAAAACTAAAATGATACAGGATTCTGGATGAGAATGCCCCAAATCTGCCTCTTCTGGATCTGCACTGATATTAACTTTTTTTTTTTAATTTCCTAGGGAGTCCTGTTAAGACCTCTATCAACAAAAAGTTTAGACGGTTAGAGAGAATATGCTGAAAAAAAGCAATGGTTTAAGCATGATACACATGGCTGGCCCAGAAATTCATCCCAGGCAAACACACATTTTTTTTCAGCACTATTCAAACTGGCCTTTCACTTTTCTTTTTAAGCTCTTTCTGCTTTTTTTTTTTAAAATTCATGTTCCACTACAAAAAAAAAAAAAAAAAAATCTGTGTTATATCATACTATATGAGCAAACTGAATGACAAGTGTTAGACCTTGAGCTGATGATAGAGGACAAGGGACACCAATTATGAAAGGGCATTATGAAACCTTGGTCTCCCAAAACCACCATGAAAATCAATTACAGTAAAAAGCAGAAATTACTCATTGAGTTTAGACTGATATAAAAATTATAGAAAATACACTGAAAATACTAGAGAAATGTCATAGAGTATCAGTAAAGACCTGGTTAAGATCGCTATAAAATGCCACACAGAGACTATGAGTCCCTGTAGGTAAGTCATAATAACGATTTTGCTGCGGAATTAACCTCATGTCACACTTTATTACCGGCACCGAATCCCTGACCATGTAACCAGGCTGTTTAATGTTCTTTCCTGCACAAACAGTTTTCACTCTCTCTCCCTCCCTTTTGGCAGTGGTTCTTTCCCGGCAGCACTCAGCATCTCTCCAGCAGCAGACTCAAGGACTTGACTGTGCGACCACATCGACGCGCAACAGAAGGTTCTCTCTCTCACAATACCGGACCGTACAGCGCACAGGAACAACTTTCAGTCTCATCATTACGCATGGCTCTGGCTTTGCGCAAAAGCGCGACTGTGACACCGTCTTGGAAGAAACTAACGGGATTCTAAGAAAAATAAAAGACAGCGACAGCAAGCTTAAAAATAGACGACTGAAGGATTTTTCCAAGAGATTATTCTCCTTGTGCCAATAATGATCTCCACATGCATAACGGGATATCCTCCTCTTGCCGTGTAATTATACAGCTGTAGGTGAAGATCCGACACGTTATCTGACTTCTCGTTTCACAGAGAGATGGATCTGTGGGGAGTTTATCTGTTTCATCTTATAACTTTGGGTAAGTAAGGACTTGTCTTTTTAAAATTATCTGTCTCTAAATGAGGAGGACAGCCGATTATTAAAAATCAGTTGTTTAATTAAAACAATCAGATCAAAACAATTCAACAGAGGGAGTTTTTCGGTCGTTCTGACAGCGTAAAAGAAAACTTGAATTATTGTGTATTTTTATTAGTTAACAATAACTCAAGATTTCTCAAGATCAGGATTTTAACTCGGATTTCTAGTCCCAGATTGTTGAACAACACTGTATGCTGGGCTATGTAAAGGACCTTAGATGCTTGAATGTGTGCGTGTGTGCTTGTGAGCGCGCCCGTGTATGCGTGCGTTTTTGTGTGTGCGCATAAAAAAGAAACTGCACAAAAACGCCGTTTTTGTGCGGATTATATGTTTGGTTTCCTAGCCATGCATTTCTAGTCACTGCAGTTTATCCCATTCCCACATTATAAATGTTTGCACCATACAATATTTATTAGTTATGTTTAATAGGTTTTTACCTCTACACTATACTACACCATAACCTCAGCCATTTACCTACTATGTGTATTCAAAGTTTTAGGGCAGCTTTATTGTTTATTCTAGTTAATCCAGTGACCATCCTCAGCAGTGCATCTGTCATTGCAGTGAGTGCCACTGAGCTACCTGCTCTCCATGTAATTGAATGAAGCTGGAATATTGATTTTTGTGGCAGCAATCCACAGTCTTGTGAGAGAAGAGCTCCCCGTTTGTTGGCTCTCAGTGTCTCTTTGTCACTATACACAAATGTGTCAATCTCAATCCTGCTGCCACGGTGTTACCTATTATCATTATATCCACAGAGGACCCCGACAACAGGTCATTGCCATTTTAATTGGCACCAGCTTTCCTGCTTAACAAAGGCGGGAATATGTGTTATATCTTCACTCTTTATTCATTATTAATATCCTGTTTAGAGGTCTTCATTGGTGAAATGAGAGGAGATGCCAGTAAGGAATGCTGAACAGAAAAGAGTCCAGTTTGCTCTTTGAATTTCTCTCTGTCATGACCTTTGATGGTCACTGACGGACGCTTATTTGGGGCAATTTAGCTTGTAATGGATGATTGGAAATAGACAGAGACAGATCGAATGAATTTTGTTATAAACATCATGCAGTTTTTTGTTAGGTAGAGTAGTGATTCTAGCCTGTTTAACAATCTGCCCAAATCAATTAGCCAAGACCAAACTGCAAAAGGTCAGAAACTATGGGCTGTTCAGATGACTCAACCAATTTCTGTGGCATTCTGGGTATTTTCTGTGGCATCCATGGCTTATATGGACAGAAAGCTGAGCTCACACATTACCCAGCTCTCCTAACTGCTCCAGATACCTCCGAGCCAAGACAAAAGGGATCTCGAAAATAACCACAATTTTGAAGAAAGAGCTCTTAAAGCAAACATTAGGGGCAGTATTTCTCAGCTGGGAATGGTGGCCATTAAAGGCTGGCATTGTTGGATTATTCCCTGGCTTTTGTTGCCTTTCTTTGTGGGGTGAAATCATGTTATAACAGTAAGAGATTTCTGTGTACTTTATTGTGCTCACTGTCTACTGAGCATAGAGGCAGAGCATGTTCAGTTTACATGCTTGTCAATCTTCTTCTTTTTGCAAGTATCAGAAGCAGTGAGACATTTTTAGGCCTTGCAATCAATGCAGACAACAAATTTGTAGTGCAGTAAAGCATGTGTATCTTTCAAAATATCTACTTATATGGTTTCATATGAAAATCATAAAAATCCCAGTAATTAATATATAATAGCAACTAGTGGTTGACTAATTGATTACTTGAAGAAAATTGTTTTTTTTCCAAGGAAAATTTGCTAAACATTCACAATTTCCTGGTCTCAAAATATAATGCTGTGATGCTTTGCTGACTGCAAACTAAGTATCTTTTGATTTTAGACTGTTAGTCAGACCAAGCGAGATGTGAATCAACCAATATTTTTTACTTTTAGTTTGGTTTATCAAAGCGTTGCTCATTAGGTAGTTGGCTCGCATGTTGGTCTGAGCTGAGACGTGAACCTTGAGCAGTGATGATGTTCAGACCAGAACTGCAGGTCTTGAAGAAGACATTAATCTCACAGGGGGTCAATTTCTGCATTCAGAGGAGTTGTGGAGTTCAAACTGAATCACTGTTGCCTCAACTGTTAAGAAAAATAAAAATGAATCCCAGGCAAGTGGTTGACTGTCCAAGCCTTGATCTTATCTGCATTATAAATGTGCAGAGTAGCTCATTTTGACAGATCCACACAGAGCCTTGAAATGATATAGAATTAAGCACAATTGCTCAGTGTAATTCTTTTTTTAAGTTAGATAAGCATTTTCCTGCAGTATTAACTTGAAATGGCAAAAGGTGCAGTACACTCACATCACGACTGTTTCATATCAAGGTGCAAGTCCCAATTGTAGCACAAGGTGATTGAATTTAATATTAATGGGTCAACCTGAAAGCGTAAGGAGTGATCTCCAGTGGCGCTCAAACTGGTAATGGTTGTAGTGAAAAACCACTAGCCGCTGACAAGGATATGCAAATTGGTCACAACACTTCTAATTATTTAAATTTTTCTGATTAAGACCTGTCATAGCTTTTTAATTTGTCCTCAGATTTTTTTTTTAACTGTGTAAGATCAACTATTTTTAATCTTCCTCCATCAGAGCTACTTTATAACTGCAACTGTGCCCAGCTTCAACCGGTGATCATGCTATATTTTTTGATTTAATGGTTTTGACATTGTGGGATATGACCTGTATCTTTAATGGAGACAGATAAGTACTGCCAAGCATGCTATTACCTAGCATATTGGCTGGCCTCTTGTAGGGGATTTGTCATGAATCTCATTTGAAGCACAGGAGGTACCAAGGTGAACAGACAACCCATCACATGTTCATGCTTTCCTCATGTGGCACAGATCAGTTCTTCAGGTCAGTTCTTAAATCTAGTAAAATGGATGTTAGATGTTAATACTACTTTGACATAAAGACTTTGTGTATGAGAGAATAATACATACACAAGATATGTAAAAGAACATTAACGCATTGTGCTGTTGGTCAGGGTTAAATACCTAATCAGTCAAGTTCAGTTCCACACATAGCTTGCACATTGCTAAACTACAGAATTATACAGTACCTTGTAAGAATGATTTTATATCAGTGAGGATAAACTTAATATAGAAATACCTCTCAGTATAATGCAATACAGCTGAGCAACACTGCAGCCTTCTAATGATCATAAAGGTGAATCAACACATCTTAATATTCCCTTTCAACAAAAACTGAACATTATGACTTTCATGAAAGTAGAACTTACTGCAGAGCTGGTGTATTAGAATGCATTATGTTTAGGTAGGAGTTCTGTATCTAATAAACTGGCAGCTGAGTGTAGAAATGTGTATTTTATAGTAGCTTATATCACACTAACAGCTGTACATAAAGTTTGGATATACTGCTTTATAGAGTGTTTTCTTTCCTTCACTTCGTTGTACTACAGTTTTTAGGGAAACCAAACAATTCATCAGAATCACAGCTGATATTTATTACCAGGTTACTGTGGGAATCCATGTTTACAAATCTGAGATGTAACAGAATGAGATTAAACCTAACTGGGCTGGGTAATTAGTATAGCCCATCATTTTTAGTACATAAACATAAACAAATATTCTTAAACAGGAATCCTTTATGTTTGGTTATTAAATAATTAGGGCTAAGGTATCCATTGAGTGTTACATTTTGTAATTGGAAAACAAACTTTTAAGTGCTCAATGGTAAACGTAAATGTAACTGTGTTACAGATATTGCATCCAACTGACTTCAACTATATCTTTGACAATTCTGTCCTGACATTTCCTTTTACACATCAGCTTATAAGACATTACCAGTGTACCTGCACTGTGTTTATATTCGCTTGTATGTCGGCCCTGTCAACACCAGTCAGGCTCTAATAACTGGGTTAATCTTGAGTGCCTGTCATACAGTCTAAAAGGGTGGTTAAATTGTGAATCTTTACCTGAAGTACTCCTTTAATATAATGCAGTAAAACAGGCGAGGAAACAGAGAACAAACACCATGGATTTTGGCATAAATGATAGCTGCAGTCACGACTTAATGCATCTGTCCTTACAGTTCCTTGACTGAACTTTTAAAATAACTGATTGTTAGACCTCAAGAGTCAGTGTTGCATCTCATGAGCATCATGGTCTACAGGAAATAAAACTCTACAAAGGATATGAGCTTTCCATCTAAACCCTATCAATACATTTGAGTAACATTCACTCACTGGCAGAGATGTGGGCTGAAAGCTTTAGAGACAGAATGGCTGTTACACTTTTCCTGTGGGCTGCCTCTGTTCTCCAGCCATTGTCAGAGCCCTTAAAAATGCCTTTGTATTTAATTATTGAGATTTTTAAAATCTGCTGTTGAGCTGGCACATTGCCATTCATCTGATGTCAGTCAGTCTGACGGCTCTGACCTTTAATGGTGACATTATTCAATTTCTCACATAATCATCTGCCTATAATATTAAACTATAATAACTTTTAATAGTACATAAAGTTTGGAGTAAAAGAGCTGTTCACAGTTGAAAAGTCTGAAACACTGAGGCAAGCAGCGACACTGTCAGGGCCTGCTGGGGGAGGGTTAAAACTGAAGACATACCATTGATTAGGGGTGATGTATGTGGGTGAAAAATAAATGAGTCTGAGTTTAAAGCCCTAATCCATTATTGTAGTCAAGTGCCTCCAGTTATATCACTGTTCACTCATTACCGAACGTGTTTACATTTTGAGATTTATGTGATTGAAGGCATTCTGTGCGGAGACGAGTAATCGGCAAACACAGTATACGACCCGTTTATCTTACATTTATACTCATGTTGTAAGAGGCTTAGTGGCTTAGTGTGCAAATAAAAATAGGATAGACCCTAATTTGAAGTTACAATACATGGTAGGAACTGCAAAAGAGCTTATTGTCTATCCATTCATATTTTCCACTTCCATTCTCATGTCAAATTGTCTGCGTGTTGGCAAATGCAGCTGAAGGGCCAAGTGTTTTTGTCACCAAAAAAGACCAAAACTGAACAAAAGGGAGAGTAAATATTGGACTATGGTGACTAGAAATAGACCTGAATGCTAAAGTTGATGCAAGACGCAACTGTCTGCTAACACATTTGCCAGATCAACACCTTCCTTTTGTCATATCATAAACTGCCCTAAACTATCAAGCTAATATCATAAGAAAAAACAGTTTTTAACCCACTAAATTGATGCAGCAAAACCAGAGATATCTTTTTTTTATTCCACACATTCTTCTTCCCTGTCAAAACCTGGCGCATACATACCCACAATGCAACTCAGCCACCAACAGTTATACTTACCATAGCTCACTCTGGAGCCACAAATGGCTTTACGCAACTTTTTTCACATATGTAGTAGACCCGTGACCAGACTTTGGTGTGAAAAATTATTAACTGTAATCAGTAACTGTGATTACTACCAGTGAACTCATGTTAATAACAAACCACAGAGGACTACTTAAGCAGCATGGGGTCTTACAAAAATTTGTTTGCAAAATATGGTTTAATAGAATATAAATGTTATGAACAAACAACACTCTTCAGTGGCCCATGGTGCCAAATTAACAGTTTCATTTCATTCGCCTTTTTCCTCTAGTTTTTTTCACAAGTAAGCGCTAAAATGCAGGCTGTGTAACAGGCCACTGAGAAATGTTATGGCAAGAAAACCCCACTGTGGTTAAAACTGGAGGAACAATCTAGCCCATGGTTAAAGGCTTTGTTTTTGGAGAACAACTTGACACATGGTGGTTGCAAATCAATCTTCCCAACAGTACATTCTGTTTTGTTCGATTTAAATGTGTTCTGTGAAGCGCTGAGCAAGCAATTCATTTACCACACTCTACTAGCTGCATTACTGGATGAAAAGTTGTGGGTTTAGTCAAAGACAGCACACTGCATACCAATATAGAAAGATGACGCTGTTGGAGATGCCTCAGTATTAGCTCAATTAAACATATGGGGTGGATATGTTATACACAATATACTCTCATTATAATGCAGTATCTTCTTTCACCCAACCCCCTTTCCTTTGGCTGACACAACATTACCCTCAATCATCATCTTTCAGGTCAGTGTCTGAGATCTCGGCTTTGATTATCTGTTAAATGTAAGAAGATGCCCTCTATTACACTGCTAGGTTACAGCTCAAAAGACATAGACGTACTATAAACTGACTATACAGCTGTCAATCAACAGAGAGAAAAAAACATCAGTGGTCATTATCCTGACTCAAGTGACACTGGTATTTCACAGACGAGATACCTTTAATCTGCTTAACACATCTGCTGAAAACTGCTGTTGATCACCAAGTCTAGAGATAGAAGGTGACAATGATACGGTGCTTGCATAAGTAGGGCTCCTGATCAGACTAAGAGCTGCATCTCCCTCTCCATTAGGCCTGTTACGAAATTCAGAAAATGGCTCTGAGGTTACAGACATACAGTGGCCTCTAAGGGCCAAACAGAGGCTCATTAACTCAGAGTCTCTCGGTGGTTATCCAGAGAGAAAGACTGTTCCAGACAAGTAGGCACAGCCCCATTGTGACACAATTTCAAATGGAGGGCTTAAGCTCCACTTCCTGCCTTCTTGTTGTATTTCTGGGACACTGCTGAATCTATTTGGGGTGAGTGAAGTTTCATGAAGATAGATGGAGGCAAATCTTGGAAGAGTACATGCGACAAAGGTCCAAGGACATATTTTTCGGTCTCACTCCTCCAGTTAGCTGACTGTGAAATTAGTATTTTCATTGCCACAATAAGGCCAGTGAGTGGGCACAAGTTATTATACTGTGATTCAAATTCACTCAGACTCAAACACTTTATTTATATCAGCAAAAACTTGCAAGACTGCAGTTTTCTAGACTTTTGGTGAGATTCCGACAGATGTAATCCTCTTAGTGATAAGACTGGCTGATGTGGACCTTTTTTTGTGTGTAAATAAGATCTCTCTCTTATTCCAATGTAATAACCTTCAGTCAATTTTGAACTTCTTTTTGATTAATATACTATGTTCTCCTGTTTCCTCTTTGACTTGCTGGCATTAATAACCACACAGCGCAGACAGTGAAGTAATGAACCAGTCATCTGTCCATTTTTTCCCCCTCCAAATAGAAATGACAGCTGCTGATATTCATTCCTTTTCCCCCTTTCCAATTTTCCTGCAGTATAGAGCTACTGTATCATACAGTGACCAGCTTTCTGGCCAGCCTTGTGTAACAACATATTCTACAGAGGTGCCACTAATAGCTGCTTAAATTAAGCTAAATTAAGAATTAAAAGCCTATGAAAATATTTGTATCTTATGCTTCTGTATAATTTCTCTGCCTCAAGTAATTCTTTCCTTAAACACTGGCTTATTATGTGGCCCCATAAGTTCTGAAATGTGTTTAAGTGTGCAACGATGAGAGCCTGTGAGAAGTGAAAGAAAAGTTTATGAACCGACCTCAGACCCAGAAATGGAGCTTAGACAACACCGTTTGCAAATGATGGATGCAGCAGCCTTGTATCATTGTGGTCCCAACACAGGTTTTATAACAGGCAGGATGAATGAGCTCACTAACTGAATTTTTTTGATATCTGTAGCTGAGCATATATATGTACTATATTACTGTATTATTTCCATTATTTAATTAAAATAAGTGCAGCCTCATACTCTATAGTATTTAATTACTGTTTCGTTGTTTGTTTACATGCAGCGGTGAGTGAATTACACTGCAGTTCAGCCAGCAAATGGAATAGTTTCTTATCAGCTTTCCCAGACTAGACCATATACTAGCTGAGCTATGGCACCAAACAGTTTTTCACTAAAATTAATTCGGCATCTTTTATGCCTAGGAGGAGCTCTTCAGTTAATCAAATCAGTGAAATCAGTTTGTAGCCACAATAAAAAGGGATGACTGGAAATGCTGGTTTGCACGATATAAATTGAATTATTGTCTAGACCAAGAAATATGAAATACAGGAAATGGCAGAGTGGCAACAAGGTCGTAACCTAGCAGCAATCCATGGATCCTCGCAGGGTGTCCCTGGTAGTACTGGTGTTACTTCTATACAGCCTTCCAAAAGAACATAAGTCCAACCTTGTTTACTATATCTGAATTACAGACCTATAAGGTTATGAGCATAATAACTAAATAACTCAAAGAAAGTCTATCTACCAAAACAAATGCATCCACATATACCAACAAAACCAGGATTCCCATCAGTTTTCTGAGGATGAAAAAAAGCTCTGCATAACAAGAAGCTCTCTGTGGAAAGAATGAAAGAATGTACTGTCTGTCTGAGCTATGTTTAGGCAATATGCACCTAGACATATGTCAAAATGTTACAGATTTTGCTATATTTTATTCAGAAAATAGTCAAACAGCCACAAGCCAGCCCATAAAATAAAGGATCTTTATAATCACTGATAAAAGCAACATGTTTGTCTCAGTGTGTCTATAGCCTCATCATCTGTGATTACAACCACCAACACTTGTAGTTAATTTTTTATGACGACATGCTCATTTTGCTGCTGCCAACATCACAAGCTCTGCAATACATGCTGTGCGCAAAGCTGTTCTTTCTATCTTTCTATTTGTCAGATATTTGATTATTGTTCCAAATATGTGGTATACTGACTCATTGATTTGAGCGGACTGCACTCAGTGAGAAGGTCCTGGGTTTGAATCTTGGCTCTGTTCCTCTCTGTGGAGTTGAAAGGAACAGGACAAGTGAACTGGAAACTATATTTCCCCCAGGTCTGAATGCAAATATGCATGCCTTTACTGTATGTATCAACTCTGTGAGGACTGTCCTCTCTGCTTTTTGGCCATTGCATGCTGAAATATGTTCCACTCCTCCATGATGAAGCCTAGAACTAAGTGGGTATAGATGATGAATGGATGAACATTTTCCTAATGCAATACCACAAGTTTAATCTTTATTGGTAGAATGACATGAAAAGGAGAGTAACTTCTGGTCTAAATTTCTCAAAGTTTTCATCAACCAAATCAACCTTAAATATTACGTTTGAGCATTTGCCAAACCAAGTCAGAACAGGAACAGTATTAACGTGTCTACTATGTAAAACGTGTGGTGTTACATCACAAGTGGCTTAACAGTATTAGCGCTGCAAAGGCCTCTTTACCCCTACCTGTCCACAAAATAGTGCTAAGTAGTCAATTAACTGGTTTGTAAATCAACAGAAAGTCATTTAATAATTAAACATGTCAATCTATGAGCTATGTGGCTATGAGGATTTGCTGCCTTTCTTCACGTCAACTGAACGTCTTTGGATTTTGGATGTGTGGTCACGTGTGATGTGTGACATTTTACAGACAAAATGATTCATCTGTATTGAAACTAATAATCAGCAAATGAATCAACAATGAAAACAATGATGCAGCCCAATACCCCTAACAACCTACTAAGTAATATGCTAACTCCATGCCCTACTATGTGCATTAAAAGTAACTATCCAGTCACCAACGCTGCAATGATTCACTGAGGACAGAGATTTATTTTTCTTGCAGTAACTAGAAGATGACAAAAATCCTTAAGATGGTTACTACAGGCAACTTATTCATCTGATCAGTGAAAAGGACTCTACAGAACTTTTATTGACCCTTGCTCTGAATAGACCAAATATATACATCTTCTTTATATTCTGTTCCACCTAACAACCTGTTGCAGTGATTAGTTACTTATGTTCTGCAATGTAACCTTGTAATGTGGAGATTATAGAGGGTGGACTGAGTGCTGCTTGATTCCACTAGTCTTCCAGGGAAGGAAACACACCATTACCAAGGCAGCAGACAGGAACCGGCTGGAGGGCACCTGTCTGTGTGAGCTGCAGTGGATTTACAACATCTGCTCCATGCAGGAGTGGATGCCACCTCCGTTCACCACTACTTGATTAATTATTTCAGACACAGAGATTGACGCAGCCAACAAATTGCAAATTGTGTGCACAGAACATCCCCAGCTCACTTTGAGGTCAATGATACTTGTATCTCAGGAAGATAACTTATAAAGGCAGGCTTTGCTACACGTTTACATGTGGTTGGAAACCTCAATAAGAAAGTTAAACATTCACAACTTTCTTTGACACAGCAGTACTTCACACATCTCATTAATGGCGAGAGTGTAACGAGACGTTGGCCTCGTTTGTGGAGGCCTTTGACTCTGTCACCACCCGGTAGATCCAAATCCCTTCCCTCTCCATGCCTTGTTAGGCCCTAATTAATTGGATCAAGAGAATGCCACTAAGCGTTTGACAGCTCTCTGTGAGTGATAACTGTGAAACCAGAGCCACATTCCCATGGATGTGCCCCTGGAGAAGAATCAGTCCATATTAGGTCCATTGACTCTCTGCCACACACTTCCTGGGGGACTCAACACTGCTGCTGTGATAAGATGCAGGGAGACCCCTCTTTGAAAGCTGTGCTAGTGTGTGCCATGATAAATATATCTTCATAATGGTTAGAATAATACAGCAACTTACGAAAATGTAAACTTGCAATGAAAATATAAGCTGTGACATCCTTAAGCTTCATGAAGTCCAACTCCATTTTTGATACTATTTGTAATGTTGATATTGTATTTGTAATTATTATTATTATTATTTTGCAATATCCATTCAATGTATTTACATTCTGTAATTACCTCTATATATAATTGTTTTAATTGTTAATGGCAGAGTCCCCCATTCCAATGCTGGATTCCTGTTCACTCACACAGGGGATTCACAGGAAATGATGCATGTAATCCAGCACAATTATATCTCATAGATATATACAGCCTCACTGTTTACCACTCACTCTCTTACACTGCATTAGAACAGTGTTAAGTGACTAATGCAAATCGAATATTTCCTCCTGCAGCTACTTCACGTCTATAGTGTTCAACTGGTGAAACTGGTGGTCTTTAAGAAAGCATCCGTAGAATAAGACAATAGTAAATTCTTTATAATTTTTCGGCAGCTTGATTTAATTACTTTAAAGCTGCATGAATGTATTTTATTATTTATTTATTTATTTATGTTTTGGTCACTGAAACGCTTAGTAGAGCTGAGGGAAAATGCAGTTGCATGATATTTCTTTGTGGGTTTGTCAAGCAACATCTTTCACTTTGACATTTGTCAGCATAAAAATTACATTTTGATTATTTAATATTTTTCTCATTTTATCCACTTAACTCTGACTCTGTCAAACATAATTAACAAAATTAAAAACTGCTTTTGTTGGCGTCCTGTGATTAAGGAGCAATGAGCCATATTATAGAGGGTATATACAGTAAATTTTGTCTGATTGCCCATAAGCCAGGGATAGAAATATACAGTAAGACCCATTGCTCATGTGTTGAAAAAGACCTTAGGGCTTGTGATCTCATATGTGGAAGTTTCTCTGGCCAAATGACTTGCTCATTAAAGCTGCAACAAAAAGCCCAGTGTAAGTCTCTGCTCTAAGTTTTCTGCAGCATTGTTATTGCTTTTGAGATGTTGATCCATTGCCCTGCAGTTCTCATGGTCTGAATCATAATGAGACCCAGCTTGATATCTCTTACAGCATCACACGCTCGGCCTACGGAAAAGGAAGGGAGCTTTTGAGCCAGGTTGAGAGGGGTGGTGGGAGGGTGGGGGAATTTGTCCTATGGGTTTGTAGAACAAACTGCTGCCTGATATCACCTGCCTCTGCACTTTTGTACATGCCCTTCGAACCTGGGAGGAACACCTGTTTAGGGTTACAGAAACAACATATGGGGATGTTATACAAAAACAAAAGGTCATGTTAAAAGCTGATGTTGCTCTCTTCAAGTCATTACAAGGCTACATTTTTTTTGAGCCTGGCCTTAGAAAACAAAAGTCATCTCAAGATTAATATCCTGCCTTAAGTATTTCCTGAACACTGTTCGAAAGGTTATGCAGAGACAAGACAAGGCAAGGATTACACACTGAATTTCTCTGAACTAATTGCAGTCACAATACATGTGTAAGTCTCTTGAAAAACTAATTTGGATGTATTAATATATGGTATTTCATGTGATGAAATAATAACACAGCAACCTTTTGGGAAATGACACCAGTGAAGTCAGCATGGCATTTTAAAGTGAGGATATTGTAAATTTAGAAAACTTATTATTACTACTCTCAGGTCATAGATTTTCATCTTCATTTCTATACTTTCTGGTCACAATTTTCAGTTTCAGTTAATATTTAGCTATAATTTAGCGGAGCTCTGTGGTTTGTGTTTTTTTTTTTTTTTTTTTTTTGTTTTTTTTTAAATCAAGCAGGTTAATCACAATATTGCACCTATATACATTCATTTTTAAACAGATTAACGCACCAGGAATCCTTGAACAGACTGTTGGGAGGTGACACATGCTGCATCCATTATGAGCTATAGCCTTGACAGGCTTGGTATTCAGGGACAAAGGAAAGTAAGGAAAGCGATCTATGTGATTATCATACAAATAGTAATGTAGCACATGACGAAATGGAACCATGTAAATGATTGTGGGTGAACAGTACCATAGGCTTTACCCAAGTACAATAGCAAGTACAATGAATTTTAATGACAAAGAGGGAAATAGCCAGCTTAATTTCTCTTTCTTCCATGGCACTTATTCTTTGTCTTTTTCTTCCATCATTGTTCCTTGCAGTCACTAAAACCCCTTTCATACAGAAGACGTGCATATGATGTGGTCTAATCAACGCACTTTGGACCCACTCATATAAGACAGCTGTCAAGAGTTAATCTCGGGTTGTCACTGTTAGCAGATACTCCCGTCTGCAGTGTTGTTCCGTGCACTTCACTGCTAAACCGTAAATTAAACTGAAACACATGTACATCAAATAATTACCAGACAAAAATTTAAGTTCTCTCTCTCTATAAGCATGGTCCCTCACTCTTGCATGTTTTCTTTTTCTCCTGTTCCTTCTCTCATTCCTTCCTTCTTTTTTATTCCTTCCTCTTAAAAATTGGTATCATTACATCAATTTCCTTCCCCCAATAGAAAAGTCAGTTCACCGAAGCAGCATCTGACTCAGGTCCAATTCTGGTCAGGGGAAAAAGTCAGCTGGAATGGTATTTTTCATCACCCTGAATTCCCATTTCAGAATTTGATTCTAATGATATTTTCAACTTTACTTGACACAAACTCAAAACGTTGCCTGGTCGCCTTTCAAAAGGCTTACATTGTGGCCACCAGCTACTTCAGCTTTGTTTCAGAGAAATCATGTTTTTTCTGTAAGTTTGGCACTGAAGGTGGCTCTAAGCACTACAATACCCATGAGCCTCAGCTGAAGAAGATGCAAGTTGGAGGCGAGAATCAGAGCTGTAGTGAATTCTGAATGCTGCTTTGATGCCATTAGAAACAAAACACCACCATGGTTGCCAACTTAATCCAAAATTAACCCAGAATCCTAAAATTAATTAACTGATGCTGCAGTTTTTTCAGTTTTTAGCTTTTGCCCAATGTTAGTGGCACTTTAAATACGAAATGTAAGCTCTGTGACTGGATGTTACTCTCTGACGTGCACGTTGGGAGTTGTCTTAAACAGCTCGCACTTCAAGGCTTGGATAACCATGAAACTCCATCATGTCCACCCAAGCCTTGAAGTACTCCAGCTGTGAGTCAGTTAACATTGTCTATGGAAAAAATGAATATGACTTTTACCTCTGGAGCCAGGGGCCCCCACAATAGTGCCTCCTGCTTTGCAACTCTATTCACATAGACCACTAACACCTGTGTCGGTCTCAATAGGGTATAAAAAAGAAGAAGCACAGACAGAAAATATATCAGTCAGGGGTGATGTGATATGGCAGTGATGAGGAGGTATTTGCTATGAAAGTTACATACTTCCAGTTTTCTGGCCGCCCTTTTCTCTAAAGCCACTTTCTCATACTCCAGTGACTGCTCCAAGACACTGTATAAAAAGCATGAAGTATGTGTTAGGGTGAAAAATCTTTTTCAAGCCCCTTTTTGTTGAAATGCCTGGGGGCTGCACTAGACTTGTCTATATGTATTTTTGAGCAATTTTGCAAAACAGAAATACATAAAGCTCTATAGTGAACTCAGTGTGAAATTCTGATTATAGTCCATCTTTATGATGACATAAACTTGGAAAAAAATGGCCTTGGACAAAAGCAACTGGAATGATGTTGGAATTACACCACCCATCATGTACTTCTCATGTTTAGGGTTTGCATCAAGCTTGTCATATTCATTTTGTCATTCTAGAAATACACAGCTTGTTAGTCTGTCTATGAACATTTTTAGATTCTTTATCATTACCTTTCCAGAAATATGCCAAACATGGTCAATGAAGCCACTTATTCAATTATGCTTCAGCTTTAGTCATGTTTGGCCCTGCAAGCTATAATCCAGGCAGTCCAATCTGTTTGACTGAGTAACTATGAATTTCAGAGCTGAAATTAATTATGACATTGTTATGGTTTATTGCCAGTGGAAGTTATATTGAAGTGACTGAAAAAGAAAATTGTAATCATTTCATGCACAGTATTGCTTTTGTTCTACAAACTGTGACAGAAATGCCTAATGGGTTTTTTGTCTGAATAATGGATAACTGTTTCTGTGAGAGTCAGTGTTTCTGTTTACAACAAACATGAACAGAGAGTAAAGCTGGAGAAGTTGGAGTCAAAAAGCAACATTCACCAGAAGATTTGAAGAGAAATAAACTGTTAAAATGTCATTTAACAGCTCTAAATTGGGACAGCATTACAGAATGGAACATGAAATAATCTTATTCCAAAACACATACTGTGCAACTAAAATGCATAACAAATAATTAAATAAGTACCAGATTGCTTTGCACTGACTCAGTGCTTATCTATATCCATTTGAGGCCATGTTATGTCGTGAATCATTCCTGTGATATGTTAATGAGAGGAAGAAAATGTTGAAGCTTCACTGTCATCCTATGCTGTATGCCCTCCTGGTATTTCTTTTAAACTTAATACAACACTTCAGCATCTGACTGCAAATTTCATTTATCAGTAACAGTGTTGTAAGCATGACTGACAGCTCTGAAAATGACAAATAGGTGCCCAGCGTTTAGATCCTTGAGGAATAACTTTCAAATATCCTTTGCAATCATACTCGGAAGTCCCACGATGACAAACAACCCTGTTTCAACACACTGAAGCAGTAGTTAAAGAAGATTTTTACCAGAAATTGTTTGCTTAGCAGTGGCTGGTGTCACTCAAGCTTGTGTTGACTGAGACTTATGTTCCTTTTGATCTCCAGGCCATGCCTTTTGGTGTGTCTGATCCTTTTGTGACCTTTCATTTGAGCCCTTAAAACAGTGAATCACAAAGGAGCCCAAAGAAGTCATGTAACTGAGCTACTGCAGATCACTGTTGTGGTCCCACAGGTCCTGCATGATTGACAGAGTCCTCTGCTCTGGAGTCCACCTTAATAGGCTAACATCTGGTCATGCTGACCCACATTTCAATTTTTGTCATCTAATGCTGGCTCTAGGTGAATGATAATTTTTCTGCGCTGAGATTATTCTACCAAGAGGCTTGAGTGTGCATGTAAAGACACCGATTACAGACCATGGAGGCAAACAGGGACACAAAATCAAAGTTGGATCTAAAACATTGACGCTTGCAACACATTTAAATAATGTACAACTAAAATAGACTAGACTAGTGTTTCACAACACTAAAGCAGTGTGCATCTGGACCATAAAATTGAAAAAACAGCAAAAGCCTCCAGATTTATTACCTTTAAACACAATGCACTATGGTAATTGCCATGTTGCTACTCTTTATCGCAATGAAGGCAAAAGGAGGCAATCAGCTGAAAAGCCTTATCTCAAGATTCATGTGTGAGCTGCCCCCACTGCGGCTGCTTCTGCGGCTTTGCAACACAACAGACGGGTCTCAAGGACTGGAAGCATGCTGGGAGTCTGAGCAACACAGAAGACTCTGCTGTTAAAGAGTCTCATCAGTAAAAGTGCCCATCAATCATTGTACTGGAATGTGTGGCCCCTCCCCATCCGGTAATGACTCTTGAGTGACAGTCACAGCTGGCAGGTATTATGGCCCACAACATCAGACCCGACAGAAGGTTAACACTTCATCACTTTGTTAAGGCAGCCCTGACTGCTACAGTTCTGTAAATATCTTCCTCTTATTTTGAAAAAAAGTTGCTCAAACTGTAACTCACAGCTTCCCAATTCAGGATTTGATACAAGGCAAAAAGTGTTGTTTTAAAAACTGTGTTTCAACTGTTCACTACATCCAAACTTGTGATTGTCCAATCATTGCTTAGCAACCGTAAATAGACATAGTAAGCCTAGCTACAGTTGCTTGGTTACTTCACACAGTCGTAACCAACCATGACTTCCAAGGCCAAGAGGCATTACATTAATTAACTAAGCCTCAATTATAGCAATCACAAACACTATGTCATATTTTTTCCCCAGTGTATAGAGGCTGGCCCTGAATTCTGAGTTATGGCCAGTGCTAGTCGTCTTCTGTGCTGTTCTTTACTTCTCTTGTAACATTAAAAGTGAAAAAGGTTTACAACAGCATGACCTTACGTTTTTTCTTATCAGACTTAGAATCACAGAACAACTTCCACACTGCAATACAAGAAAAATGCAGTTTCTTTATTTCTCTGTCCTCTACATGGATTATCAGCTGCTGCAGGTCCTAACTTTTTCCCTGAGACATGCAGCTTTAGCTTCACTCAGTCTTTTAGTGTCATATCATGTATGTAGCCATCTATTGCACAACAAGGTCCTTCTTAAAATATTCTTGTTTTAAAAGCAAGTTAGTTGAAGCATTAAGAAGTCAGCCACAGACAGCTTTTTAAAATCAGTTAAGTGAGACAATAGCTACCTACAGCTGCCACCTAGGAATGAGAAACCTGTGTTCAACCATTTCTGTAACTTGCTGAAACTGACAACTGAATTCAACCACCACAGCTGGCCAGCTGTGCAGAGGCGAGACAGAAGCCAAGGACTGAACTTCTCTCTCTAGCTCTTTTTTTCATTGCTTTCACAACTATTTGTGGAGACTTTTTGTAAATGTGCATTATTATTCCCATATTTAAATTATATCATGGCTTCCTCTTCTCCATGACAGTCAGCTTTTAAGTCCACCTTTGAGTGTGGCTGTTTGGATGAGGTATACACACTTTCATAAACAATGTTTTTAAAATCACTTTCTATTGTGAGAAAGGGCATTTTTCAACATTTTCATCTCTTTGTATATAAAAATTCAGACATATCTATGCTGCTGAGATCTATGAGTTTTTACAGTTTGGTGCAGATCTATACAGACATGTAGGACTGCAGGACCTTGGGAAAGGTATGCAACGCTACTCTACTGAGAGCCATTCTAGTTGTAAACTGTGTATATGCTCTGTTGGAGCAGTAGCAGTAACTAAGGTTTACTGTTGCTGATCAAATTATTTTTCTAGAAGATGAAAGTAAGACTCTAATCACAGTGAGAAAAAGATAATAAGTACCAATGTTAACAAGGTTTTGTGTTTGTTTATAAGGCATTCTGGTCTTATATAACCAAGAGGATTGGCAACCATCTTGCAATGTGAGAAACACATTTTTTGTAATGAATAAGGATCAGTATTTGCCTGGGTTCTGCACCCTGTATCTGAGGAGAAGACTCGTCATTTGTATGCCCTGGTGGCTGGCGCGTCCTGTTTAGTGCTGCAGACAGCCAGCACTTTCATACGGAGAGAAAAAACATGATGTGTCACGCTCTGCCCCTCTGCAAGCAAAGGACAATATTCTGATAAGTTAATTGCAACCATTACATTATGAGTCGATGCACTCATAATGTCACAATTTCCAAGTGAAGATAAAGCAGTCTTTGTTGTGTGACATTGAAACTGAACTTGACAGGCCTTCACACAGACATATTGGTATTGGTAGATTGGTGTGTGCGCACAGACACACACGGACACATACAGAGAACTTCATTCCTTCAGTCCTGCCCTCAGATAATCACAACCTTTATTTTACTCACATCTGGGAAAATGAATTCAATTTAACTTTTCAGAGTCAGCCTGCTGGAAACTGTTCTGCATATCAATAGAAAACCTCTCATAATTTCCTTTCTTATTAAGAGTAACAGGTTGCATCTCCTCCTTCTATATAAATGTTAGACGTCATCTGTTGTGATAGAATATCAGTAATAGTAGTACTGCAACTTTCAGAGTAATAATTTTGGGGACATCTCCAATAACAATATATTTAAATGAAACACACATCGGCTGTATTTCTATTCTATATTTACAAGCTCTTTTCTGTTTTTCTAACAAATAGAAAATATTGTCAGTGAACTGCAGAATGAGACTTAAGACTTGACTTTATTGCCTCCTCAGACCACGTTCGCACTTGTTAAATATGACAGGACTAGGTAAAAACTTATATGGTTGGACTGTATATGGGTGCACGAACTCTAACCGCACCTTGAATTGTCTTTCCTGCCAGGCAGTAGTTCCTGCTTTAGCTGTGCATGTACCTGCAACAGGCATGCAGTTCTCAGCAGGCAGTTAGAACTCTGCAAACACCTGACACTGGAGCTGAGAATATTAAAGCAGGCAAGTGGCTCTAACCGATGAAGTAAAAGCAACTGTTCGTATCAAATCACTGACATGTGACTGCCAATGGGTAAAGTCTAACAGCCAGCAGACCAATGGTGACTTTACCAACTGGCTGGATGATGACGTTACACTGTAACGTCATCATCCAGCCAACTCTCTCACTCAGTCACAGACATTTGAGTTTCTAAATCTGGCCCCTTCATTGCCATCCAACAAAAAACACATCTGAGCCACCATTTTCCACCCCTGTAAAATGAGCTTTTTGAAAAGCAGAGTGAGTAAGTGAAAGCACTGGCAACATGATTACTGTGAAATGAGGAAATTGGAGAAAAGAAAAATTGAGAAAAATCATTTGAAGCTGATGCATGTACATGTAGTCTTAACCCCAAAACTAAGGCCAATGTGAAGATGCTAATCCACTCACACAAGCGTCCAGAGATGGTCTTAATTTATGCTACTTGGTATCTATGTCACTTTTTTCCACTGTGCCTGCATGTTTTGTTGTGTTTTCCTCAGTGGGGGAGAGAGCTGTTTGCTGTCAGTGTTAAGATCTGATAACTGTTAGATCCAGCAAAATGACTATGACAATATCTGATCACTGTTCGAGGTAGCAAATTGTCTTGCTGCTAATTATGGATTGCCAGTGGAGTGAGCCTATTCCAACAGAGTCTTTGTCCTTTAGTCTTTCTTATGGCTCAATAGAAATAAAACAGGCTGTGGATTTGTGGTTATGTTTGTGTCTGTGTGTCAGCAGGTGGGTGGTGTTTGGCTGGCTTGAATTTTGGCTCTTGGCCCAGGGCTTTAAGACTATTTCAGCCTGCCAGTGATTCAGTACAAGCCTCAGGTGGTTCAGAAAACCTTTAGAAAACACCTGAGGAGGAACAGTTAAGGCTTTTGCAGAAAATGCACACATCAGTGGACTATGTTGCTTCTGTTACACTTCAGCAGCAATAAACCGAGAGAGGAGAGAGTGCAGGCTGATATTTTCAGGCAGCCTCTTTCCAGGTTAGGTTAAATTTCAGTATTTATGCTGGTCCAACATTTATGTTTCAAGTTATTTATCATTGAAACTTGATGTTTTTGTCTGGTGACTGGTTGGAGAGCCCATTTAATATTTCCTTGTGAATAGTGTTTAGCCAACCAGGGGCAAGGCATATATATGTCTGCTCTGTCTTTTAAGCTGTTCAGTGAAATGAATGACAAAGAAGAACCACAGATTCATATTCTTCAAAAAACATCAGAGCACAGCTGTGGCTATTTACAGCACACACTGTGTCAATAATTTATCAAACATGCACCTGTAAACCATCAGACAGCGAGCAGCATCAAACACCATCATCATCAAACATAAGTAAGGTAATGATGATTCGATAGTGATTTAGTTCATAATAACCAAAGGTTTACAAATGCTTTTAATATCTAAGTGAAAGCAATAAAGTTTTGCACACAAACCAATTTAAAGTTTATAAATGTGCCTTTGGCAATGACATATTGCAGGTGAACCTAAAAGAATGATGGTGCATATTAGATTCTATCTCATTTTATTTTTCATTTCCTGTTTTCCTTATCACAGTCAGCCTTCTTTAAAAAACTGTATGAACACATATGTACAGGCAAGAGATCCCTCTACATGAAGCATGCTCAAAATTTGAGATTATTATTTTTTTTTTTTATGACTGCATGCTTTGTTTTTAATAGCTATGCTAGCATCATGACTCTACTGGATGGATTTAGATCTGGGAGGTTTGACTGATTGAATCAGCCAGTCAGTAACTGCTTTTAGTAATCAATTAATCCTTTCAGTGATGTTCAAGCAATAACACCTTAAAATTCTCTGGTGCATATCAAGGTGAGCATCTGAGATTTTGGTCTGTTGGTCAGATAAAACTGCACATTTGAAGATATCACCTTGGGCTTTGGGAAACTGCAGCATTTCTTCATTACATTTTCACATTTAACAGAAGAAATTATTCATCATTATAACAATCTCCAGATTAACTGATAATCATTGATGAATCATTGGTGATCCCAGTGACTTTTCATATAGCACAAATAAGAAGTTCATTTTTATGGTTTTGATTCAAACTATTGACTGGACAGTCATTTAGTACAGGCTCATTTCCCCTCAGGGTGAACTGGACTCACATTGGTGATGAAAGAGGTAATGACATTCCCATCAGCCTTAGCTGAACTTCTTATTGTGCTAATTAGCAAATATTAGCATGCTAACACACTAAACTCTGAACAGGCAGTGCACAGTGAGGACTGTTGCAAATAGAGATTCTGTCAAGAGAAATTATCTTCACTAAAAGTCTCTTGCATTTTCATTCTTACCCTGTGGCAATGAGAACACTTCATCCTGGCAGTGATATGATCTCATGTGACTTTAACTGAACACCACTGCCTGAGTCCTGTCAAAGCTGCTGCCGACAGAAGTTGATTAATGTCATGAATTGCTTAATGTTCCTTTAAATCCCAGACTCCTTAACCTCCCTCCTGACTGTGTACACGTGTTCTCATTCAAGGACTGAAACACAAAAACACATACAGACTCAAGTAGTTACTAGTCAGCTCGTACTCCAAAGTGCCAAACAAACTTTAATGCTTCGAGACCTTCACAACTGTGGCAGTCAGTCTTACAGCATCTAGCCCTTGGATCTAGCTGACACAGGTGTTCACCCGAAACAGTGATTCGAGGCACGAACAACAGCCACCCTCTTCAGTGCGTCAGATATAATCTTTTGTTTACAATTCACTGCCTTCACACAGCAGCCGCTGCATTATGGGATCGATTTGTATGTTTGCTGTTTTTTAACAACTGCACAGTGGGAATGAGTTTCTTTTCTTTTCTTTCTTTTTTTTTTTTTACATACAGGAAAGAATGAAATGCATATGTCCGACAACACCATGCTCCTGCCTCCAGTAATGGAGAGTGATTAATAAGCATATTTGTCAACATAAGTGCCTGGGGAGAGACGTAAGCATATGCAGCATAATTAAGAAGAGGTGGCTCAGGGAGTGAAGGCTGTGACATTGGGTTTATTACCAATTCATTACCATGGATTTACAGTGGCAGACACGTGCAATATGGTTTGTGTTGTGGAGCTGAGTGCCTGGTAATGCTTTGTACTGGTTTGGATTACACACTGTATATGCAGTGTTGTGTCCATGTCCATGTGTCCATGTTTGGAGATAGGGAAAAGCAGTGTGCGTTTAGGCTGGGATTCCCACAGATACAGTACAGGACCACCTGTTTCCAGGCCAAAGCTCCTCTGAGGGAAAGCATCAATATAAGGCAGCAGTGGTGGTGTGGGTGGAGGAGGGGAGATGGTTATCAGGGAACTAAATGGTTTCTATTCAGGAGCTGATGCTATCTTAGAGATATGAGACGTCACTCAGGGGAATACAGGTTTACTTGCAATCAAATGAGATGTTCATGAGTGTACGTGTAAAGCCATTGTAGCCTTTGAATTTTTGTATATGAGTGTATGCAGTAAGACACTACACTGACAAATGAAATGAACACATTTCTAGTAGATTTTCTAAGTATGTAGTGTATTCTGCCTGACAATTGTCACAGCAAAGCATAAAATCATTACTGCTGTCAACTGGGAAATCCTTTTTCCTCTGTGCAGTGTTTTACTGTCTTCAGATTCATAGATCTTTATTTGTCATGTCAAATCCTTCATGCTGCTGCTGTGAGTTGTTTACTCCTATCTGCCACTGGTCAACCATCTATCACTGTCGCATCCACTGTCCCAATTTCTTACTAACTGCTTTTGATTGTACATTCCCGCCTTGTGCCTCAGGTATTGTACGTCTTGTACCTTTACCTCATTGGTACATTGGTACCAATGTATGTCACAGGCAGCATTTTCTCTGTGTAGGTCAAAAATATGTGCTGTTGGGAAAGGATCAACTGAATGGAGGATAAAATAATTTTATGCGTTGAACATATACAGTAAATTATCTGTCGTATTCTGCTGAAAGTACGAATGCTTCTCTTTTCAAAACTTTGAAGCTAAATTGCTGTGCTTTTCTAGGTCTTCATGCACTATTTGTTTGATGTCTAACATGAAGTATGAGTGGAGCTGACACTGCTTTATTTTGAACGTAGATGGATATTTTGCTGTCTCATTTTGCCAAATTCAATCTACTCTGCTTTGATGTCTAAAATTGCTAATTTTGTGCCATAAAAGCAAATAATGTCTTATGCAAAGTATCAGACAGCAACAATTTATAACAGAAAAGTACAGACTACATCTTTGAAAAGATTATTCATACACTGGTAGAACAATTTGCATCCACTTATGCCTATAACTTAAATGTTTCACTCCTACAAGTTATTACTGATAAAGCAAAGAAAGTATATAGGACACATAAGGACCTATAGTACTTTCACAAAATGATTAACTTCACTTTCTCTCAAAGCCAAAGTGCTAAATTTAATAAGCTTAATGTGACCAGCAGGAGATCAATAAAGAATAAGACCAAATCTAATATTCACTTGGATTTTTATTAAAGTGTACTTCTAACCCATTTACATTTTAATGACTTTGATGAATGAATAAAAATGCTTAAGCACATTTACCACTCTGAATGTCTTTCTCTTCTCAAAATCCAGTTAATATTTCAAAAGCAAACACATAATCTAGAAAAGAAAACACATCTGATCGATTAAGATTCTTTTGCCACCATCAACGAGCTGATAAGCAGGGAAAAGTGGCAAGTGGCAAAAGGAGCATGAACTGTAGGAAGCATAGCAGTACTACAAATAAGCTGAGAGAAAATTAATTAATTAAATTAATATGTTTAACATGTGAGTGCCAACTTGTTGAACTTTTGAAGACCTGCCACTAAAATCATCTGTCACAGCTAAAGATCACTTCTGTTGCATACATTTTTACATTATGAGTTAAACAAGACACAGCTGGATAAGCTTCTAATGAAAGAGCAGACGAAGGAGTATGAACTGTTGCAATAATACTGATACTAGTAAGCAGACCTTGAGCAAAGATTTCAACCAGCTACTGAGATACTGCTGATCCTGTTCAGTTTTCAGATCAGAAATACTGGAGACATCCCTCAAACAAATGGTCATGTTTTAAAAATCTAACATATATTATTTATATTCCTTTGGTTTTACACTGTAAGCAACGCAGATTGAACATATGATATTCCTGTGCCTACCCAGTGTTAAAATTATGGGTTTTTGAGCAATTGAAATTATGTGTATGTGTTGAATGAAGAATTTTGTAGCAGATACAAATGGTGGGAATTGGTAAACTGAGAAACTCTCCCTTCTCCTATAAGGTTATAACTCATGAGGTCATGAGTATGAGGTCTGTTGATTCAATATTTACTTTAAGAGTGAAAGAAGACATAGCTGAATATTTCTGATACATGAAGATCAATGATTATGATTATTAAAATAGTACAACAGATGTCAAGTTGGCAGTTTGGATAGATTTCTAGCTGAAAGTAAGAAGTAAAAGGAGCTCAATAAGTAGTTGGATTCTCCAATGGTTAGCAATTATCCTTAATTATTTTTGGTAAATATAAAGGTATGAAAAACAAAAGTTATTGCAATATCTGAAATTAACTTAAGTTTTGGATGTTTAAATTTGATTTCTAGCTGAAAGAAGTAGCTGCCAAAAAAACAAAAAAGAAAAAAAAACATGGACAGGAATAACAGAGAAAAAAAGAGTATGTGTGCGGAATCAACAATCATGCTAAAATGGCTTGTATCAAGTTGCCAAGGTCCCCATGTTAAATTGCCATTAGTGGTGTTAGGCAACACCACTGGAGGCCGCTCATTTTAAAGTGCCTGCTTTAATACAACCATCCAAGATGAATTACAAACCTTTAGAGTGCTGAAACAAAGGTGATACTCATTAAGTGCACCAATACATTACCATTTCCCCCACACCCTCACTGCCTTGTAGGTATATAGGAGTGAGGCTAACATTCCAGCTGACTTCATTAAGTTTCATTTTCCATTTTATCTCTCCTGAAGTGGACCATTAAGTCGGTGCGCAAGGGTAACTGATCAGCTAATCTGTCTGTGATTTATGTGGCAGGGAAACTGAGGACTTAACTGAGCCTCAGAACACATTGATTACTGACATGGTTAATTGGCTAAACCCACTGGTACATTGAGACAGGCTTATTGGAAATGTCAAATCAAGCGGCTCATTTGCATTCATGATGTATGGTGTCTATTCCAGCTTTTGCCCAGGCAGCACAAACTGATATACATAGCTGTTGAGGAAGGGCCTGGGATCTCTGCCATTGAATTTGCAACTGACCATCTGGCTTTTCAGGACGTTGGCGTTAGTTAGAAATTTTTTTGCCCCCAGCATCCACATGTCTGTATTGGATGCACTTAGCTGACATGTGCTGAACAGAGAATGAGGGCTTGGATAACTCCTGATGTGAGTGAGACTCAATAGACCTGTGGGGGTTTGAGTAAAGATTCACCTTTGAAAGCAAATGTAAGTGATTGACTGACAGTCTTGACAGAATGGAAAATATATTGTTTTATTACTTTCTGTCTGAGTGTGTGTTTTGGAGATCAAAACAATGCCTCAGAAAAATCTGCCCTAGAATTACCTACAGTGTAAGCAGATGAAAGAAGCATGAAATAGAAAAACTCTGATTTAAGCAGATGGGGTAAGAGACATTATGAGAAAAAACAGAGGTGGTATGAATCTACATTGCATGAGTCATGGGATCCACTGGGCTTACCACAGGTCATGCTTAGGAATATGTTTTTAGAATAACATGAGAAGACAAATCTGAAAAACAAATTCTCTAGAGTTTACTCTTGATTAGCAGGAGCATTGCTACATGTTGTTTTCTAACATGAATTGGACATGCACATAAGGTGTAAAACAACTTGTTATTTAAAGCTAACTGTAATGGAAAGGTGAGGTCCAAACAAAACCTTTTTTTCTATAGAAGTCCTTGAACATTTCTTAATAACAGTATCATTTAAAAAGTGCACAGAGTGCAACACAGGAAATATTCAAAGGAAGAGTGACAGCTTTTTTAAATTCCCCACCTCCACTGCAATTAACTCCAGCAAGATTCTGTATTTTATGTGGCTTATGAGTTCTATGACAAAAAGTCCTCCAATTAAAATGTTTCACTGCTAATTGTCTAAATTTTTACACCTGGGTTCAACATCCTGATGTGTATAATTAGTTTTTGTCACAGCTCCTACACTGTATGCTACTGTATGTATTGTAAAGAACTGGTTCCTAACTGGTTGCAGTAGAGTTTGTTTGTAGTCATCTATGCCAGTTTGGTGATTATTAAGCCTCTAAAAATGTAGGCTTACAGTGTGTTACTTCAACTGTGTGACAGCAGACTGAAGATGTCAAGAGATATGATGTCAAAGAATATTTAATTCAAAGTCATAATACACTGTAAAATATAAAGGGCATGGCAGTAAATTACATTTGAATTCCATATTAATATGCCACCAAGTGTCAGTAGTTCGTATGATATAAAGTATGATCCATACCACTGACTAAGCCGTAGTCACAATGCATTTTAATTTGGACTCATGATATGACTAATAACAATACTACAACTATACACCACTTAAAGGTATAATATGCAGAATTTGTCAGTCGCTGTTTGTGAATGCAACCTAGCACAACCCCGCCCTCGGTCAGGCAGACACAGACCTGCAGCTGTTTATACATCAATGACACAGATGTAACCTAATTGCTACATGTCTCATATCCTGTACGCTGTAATTGTTTGGGGGCTAGAAACTCACTGTCCAAAGGTTGCATTATAAATACCAAGAAAATAAGAAAATACAGACAGAGCTGCCCTCTGTCTGTATTTCTTATTGTCCAAACTCAGCAAGACAAAAGAAAACATCCACAACATCCACAATCTCACCAGCTGTTATGTTCAGATAGACTTCAATAAATGGACATTGCATTGCAAGGGTGTCTCACCACAGCAACAGATGAAAATCCAAGGTTCCCTGGCTTCTTAATGTTCTTGGTATATTCAGCCTATCATGCAGCTATTATTCAAGTTCCCTTGCTTGCTGAATGGGCTTGAGTCAAGTGAAGTCAAACATACTCAGGACAAGGTTTGTCAGTCAGTCAATAAGATCATGAATTAACATCTGTAGAAGTTTGAAACTCAAGATCTTTCACACAGTATCTGCATATAATTTACATATTACATAAAAATGTTAATATTTCATAACTTACACTCTGCGAGATGTTTGTTACAATACCTAAGATAATTGGGCCTTGAGGCTGTTCTCTTCACAATAAAGAAGAAGATGCCGCCTCCAGACCCAGTTATAAGATACTTAATAGTCACAAAACATGTGATCCATTGTAACAATTTCACGCAAAGTTATCATCTACATAGTACTAAAGGTTGCACGGAGAGAAACCTAGATACAACAGCTCACACAAAAAACTTTTCATCAGGTTTATTGTTTTTCATTCTGAAAATAATAGAAATATTAAATGTGTGTGCAAGGAATAATGTACCACAGCCAAAAGAGCCTTTCTTTATTCTACTTGAGCTAGACTCCAGTATTGTATCATGCCAATTTTGTTTTCTGTTATGTACCACAGAGTACACAAAGTGAATCAAAATGTTCACCTGATGATGGTGCTGGAAAAAACATCAGAGGATTACCAATCATCAATTACAAATCATCCCAATGGCAATCCATCCAGTAGTTGTTGAAGTAGTTGTTCCTCTAGACTAAAGCAGTAGATAGACAGAATGACATTTCCATACCAAGTGCTAGTGTGCTTAGTGTGGCTAAAACACAAAAAACGGTCATAAAAACACATATAGCAAATCTTTCTTCATGGTCCCTCACCTTGAAGACAGTGTACCAAGCATAATGTCTTGGATACCTGCTCAGAGTTTCACCAAACCCAAGATGCATGATGCATCACCCAACTTTTGAAGCAACAGAGCAATGAGAAACATCAACTACATCCATTAAAGTTTCACACAGGTTCCACAGCTGATTTAACTTAATGCCCAATATCCCCTTACAACTGTTCACATTCCTCCCTGAAAATGTTCCTCTTTACTTTCTCCTCCTATCTTATCCCTGACATTTGGGTCTGACTTTTCAGCTTGCGTCTCCTCTATTCTTAATTTCCCCATCTCATTTAATAATCTTACACCTGAACTTGCCACCACAAAACCCCTTATCTTTCTGCTCCCTGTTGTGCTCTGATTTCTTGTTTCACAGCTCTCTTAGAGGTAATACTGGCCAGCAGAGACTGCTTGGTGGCTGGAGACTCATGCTCGAGTGATGAGACTTGCAGTCCACGCCTGCGGACTTTGCGTCAGTGTGTGGCGGGCAATGGCAGCATGAAGCTGGGCCCTGGTGCCAGAAGCCAGTGTGCCAACGCGGTGTCCGCCCTTCTGTCCAGCCCCTTACATGGCTGCCAGTGTAAACGAGGCATGAAGAAGGAAAAGAACTGCCTGAGCATCTACTGGAGCCTTCATCAGTCTATCATACATGGTCAGTGGTTACTTGATAGCAGCTTTCTGAACTGCTAAAAACATGATTATTCTATAGAGTCTGCAAATCAGAACTCAATTTACATACAGGAGGTGTTGAACAACAGTTCATTAAAAATAACAGTATCACTGATAAATGGATAATTGGCAGACTTTCATGTGTGGATAATACATGATTCAGTTGACTGAAGCCTCCACAGCTAAATGAAAATGACTACATATTTGTGTCTGTGTCTATTTTTCTTTCAGGACTCAACCTGGTGGAGAGTTATCCCTATGAGACAGTGCAGAGGGATTACGACTATGTCCGCTTGGCCTCTATTACAGCTGGCAAGTTCAATGACCTTCATTAACTTTCACCTTATTTTACACCTTTGTACTCTTTGAAGATGTTTTGTTCTAGCCAGATTACATGACTCCAGTGATTTTTTCCTGGAAGCATGCCCAAGGCAAATAGAGGTCCTTTATGTTCCTGAGAAACAGCTACACAAGTATTACTATTCATCTCAGCACAATACCAGCATCCAAAATTATATCTCTGTCTTCAATTTACTGGATGGCAACCTCATCCAAATACAAGACTCATTTGAAATAACATAATCTATGTATGTCAATGAATATTAATGCTGTCAATTTTAATATTACTGCCTTAAACAGATTGAATATTCCACATCTTGCTTTGTTTCCTCAGGCTGACATAACAATGGAATTGCATTAAATTTATTTTTAAAAGCCCAAAAAGTAGATTTTACTTTGTGGATGCAAAAAATGCAATGCGTTGTATTAAATGGCAAAAATGTTCAAGTAAACTAAATATAAACATTTACTGAAGAGCTTACATTTAAGTAAAACAACATTAGCTAAAGCTTAAATTAGGGCAACTGAAACATCATAGGGCTGCAAGTATAATAATCTGCTGATTATTTAATGGATTAACTGAGTGAGAACCATTAATCAATCACATTTTCTCAAAGTCCTTGCTGACATCATCCAATCACTTGTTCTGTCCAAACAACAGCCTAAAAATATTTCATTTACAAAGATAAAAGAGAGAAAGCAGCACATGCTCACACTTGGCAATCTGAAACTGGGGTGTCTGGCTTAAAAAATTACTTTCATGATTTAACTGATCATCAATTTATCATTGCCCATTAATTATCTGCCAATCAACTAATTGATTAACTGACTAATTGCAGCAGCTCCAAAATGTAGCCTAAGGTTATAATAAAGATTGGTTTAATGAGAAAACCTTTTCGAAGAAATAAAAAAGGCACTTGCCTTGAAAAAAATATTTACATGAGTTTTATCCAAAGCAGCTGGAGTCAAAGCCACATAGAGGATGTACATACAGCATATGGATCTACCACCCTGACCAGGACACCTGTCAGTGTCACAACACACTGCAGAAAACTGATGACTCATCCCTGAGGCAGACAGCCCAAAGAGTTCAGTGACTTGCTCATTTCCGAGGGAACATGTACACAAAAGGTTCATTCAGAAGTTGCCACACAAAGTGCCAGGGTTCACTCTCACACTAAACGTGACCATTAATAAATGCGCTGGCTTTATTCACTGATGAGAAAGAAGAAAATGAAGCTGTCTTGATGTTTTTTCTTGCATCTTTTGTTGTTCTGGTTGCAGACCACATAATACTAACAAAGTAAAAAGTCTGGTTGTGAAATATGCCAGCAAAGCACAATCATTCTAATTAGTAGGATAAAAAGCCATAAAGAATAGACCTGTTTTTTGTGCTAACAGACAAAAAGGAGAAAAAAGGGGGGGAAAACAGCAGTTTTGACACTGAACATTTTTAAAAGCAGTTTGAAAAAGTATAGAAATAACAAAGGGTTGGTTTAAAATTTGGGGTAGTTAGTTTTAACTGGTCCTCAGGAAATGAGCTTCCATTGTTTATTTACAGACACTTCTGAGATTATATCTCAACATGTTGAATAAATAATATTCAACAGTGAATAACGGGGTACATTCCACAGATCACACACACACTTACTCACATACACACGAAAGTGTTTTGCTCTATTGCTATTATTTTTCCACTTATATCTACGATTGTTTTTGACCTTACTTCCATCCACAGACACTGATGTTGGCATGACAACTGTGAATCGCTGCCTGGATGCAGCCAAGGCTTGCAATGTGGACGACTTGTGCCAGAAGCTCCGCACAGAATATGTCTCAGCTTGTATCAAACCCACTGCCAAGTCGGGCCTATGCAACCGACCTAAATGCAATAAGGCTCTGCGCAGGTTTTTCGACCGTGTTCCCGCCGATTACACACACGAGCTGCTCTTCTGCCCCTGTACGGACACAGCGTGCGCAGAGCGTCGGAGGCAGACCATTGTACCCAGCTGCTCTTATGAAAGCCAGGAAAAACCCAACTGCATCACGCAGATGAGGATCTGCAAAGCTGACTATGTCTGCAGGTGAGAACAGAACTAAACGGACGCTTTTAACTGGTTTCCATTTATTTCAATGTCAGTCTTTCTCTCATGTCTATGGCACATATTAAAATTATTTCAGTTTCAGTTGTGGTCTCTTATGCACATAATAACATATTGTTATAATCATAATCTCCAGGTTTGTTATGCTTAATGATCCAGCTCTCACTGTATCCCAAATCATCAAAGCCAATGTTTCATTATCCCCACTTTAATTCAGGTATTCCTTGGGTATAGATTTTAGATATACTCACCATACATATTTGGGCCAGCGCTGTTCAGTATTATGGCTCTTTGAAACCAAATAAACAGCCATTCAATCAACAAAATGGCCTGCTGTTTTACCCTAAAGCTTTCTACCACCATTGGTTAGAACACCCCAGAGAGCCTGTTGGAATAACACATTAAATATTTAGCACAGATAAAGAGCCAGATGGATCAGAGTTATCGCTCATTGCTATCTCTGGTCATGGCCATTATTTTTCACAGCCCCATTACACTCAGAGGGCTTTACTAATGATCCCAGGTCTGGGGGATGAAATATATTACTCTTTCTATCACTTTCACATTACAGTCCAATGCTTTCAGTCTTCACCACAGCCAACAATATTTCTTCATGTCGGAGGGGCAAACTCTTAATTAAATGGCCAAGTTATAGTAGATGGAATGTATAAAAAAAATTACCAGCAAACTTTTTACATAAAAGAATACAGGTATCTATCATGGTCTTTCTAAGCAGTGCCCGCTGTTTCTGCAGGTCTCGTCTGGCACAGTTTCAGTACGACTGCGAACCCTCTGAAATGTCTGCCAATGGCTGCAAGCAAGGGAACTATGGAGCCTGTCTCATCGCCTACACAGGGCTCATAGGTAGGTGCACACCTGAGAGGTAACACACAGGCAGAGGAGAGAAAAATTAAATGAAATGAACAGCTGGAGAAGAAGAGACAGTATGTGAGAGAGGGAATGTGCCATGTGCTCTGTGAGAGAAGGAGAGGGAAAATTGTGCAATGACAAAGAGGCAGGAACAAGTGAAAGGTAGCTAGGGGGCAAATTAATAAATACAGAGCAGGTCAGGAGTGAGTGGGAGAACGAAATGAAACTTCTTATTCTAAACTGAAAAGACAAAAGTTCGATATGGTTTAAGATGCAAAAACATAGAAATCTCTCATTACAGAAAACAAAGGCTCTTTATACATGCCAGGTGTGTGTAAGAGAAAAAGATTTCTTTTCCACACACTGGAGAGGGGAGCTAATGTAATGCACTTCAAGAACCTCAAATGGTGCCCCTCAGCACAAACACACACTTGGCATTTTCATTCCTGTCTTGTATTTATTAAAGCACTTGAAATCCCACCTCCACTATGTTAGGGGAAAAAAACAGCCACAGAAAAAATAATGCAATGCCAGAGACTTCTGTGACCTAAAAAAAAGAGGAAGTTGGAGTACTTTGCCTGTATCTCACTATTATATCAGTACGCAGCCAGCCTAAACAGCAGCACTGGAATATTATCATCACTTTACATCAGGTCAGCACATAGGAAGTGCAGTGTCCATTAATGTTTCAAAAAATAAAGCACTATGACTACAGTGTAACAACTCAAGGGAGAATGAATATTTAATACTGATTGAGGCCTGGTGCGGTCTCTCTGCAGGAAGTACAATAACTCCCAACTATGTTGACAACTCCACCTCCAGCGTGGCTCCGTGGTGCTCCTGCTCAGCCAGTGGGAGCCAGAGAGAGGAGTGTGATCATTTCCTGGGATCCTTCACCGACAACATCTGTCTCCGTGAGTGTCACTCTGTCCACAATGTACTGAGGAATATATTGACTCAGGATTTTGGGGTAAGAGGTTGTGTTTATGTAGAGGTATTTGCTTTCATGTGACAGGGAGGTAAAACATTTGACTGCTGTTTTAGTGTCCTGTTTAACTGATATCCTGCAGTTTGAGAGAAAGAGATGATTTTTTGATGTTAGTTTTTTTTTTCCAGGCTACATTTAGGCCCGTTTCTGGTCATGACTCAGTCACTGACAACTTAAAAGAACTGAGTGTCTTTCCAGAAAAACTAGGGGGGAAAAAAAGTGAGACAAACTGCATGATCAGATTGCAATGATGAACAGTTTGTCCACTGTACTTATCCATTATTTGACAGTTTCCTCAGATCATAACTGTTCAGCACAAGTTGCACATGTGCTGTTTACCTTTAAAATAATAGCTTAGCATTTTGTGAAACAGAAATTTTTTTTTGCTTTGTACTTAAAAGTTAGATGACAAAATTCATACCATTCTTATATCAGTGCCATAAATATAAAGCTATAGTCAGCATTCAGTTAGCAGCATACAGACTATAAACAGGGGGAAACAGCCAGCCTCATGGTCCAGAGTTAACAAAATCCACCTACCAGCATTTGTTTAATCTGTACAAAAAATCAAGTGTAAAAAAGCATAAGTTGCAGTTTCACAGGGGGTTATTTGAGTATTTGTTGGTTGTGAGCGGTGAAAGAAAATCTATGTATTCCTTATAGATGTTTGTCCAGGTTTGAATATTAGACGTCAAGCTGCTTTTTCTATTTATGCTGTATAGGAAGCGCAACATCTGTATCATCTGAGACAAAAAAGACATTTTCATTCTCAGTGTGAACACAGCAGGACTTAAGAGTATAAACAGATATAAGAAGAGAATCCCAGTTGCTATAGAGCTGAAACAAATACTTCTCCACTAATACCTCAGTGGTTTGTTCGGTTTTGTTTCATATCATTCCACTCAACTATGGGTACAGCCAGAGTGATTTCATTATGAAATGAAGGACAAAAGCGGCATTCTGTAATTTAGAGTAACTTACACTGATAACCTGCAACAGTGGACATTCAAACTGACTTGATATAAAAAGCAAAGTTTTATGAAAGAAGAAGGTGACAGGACAGAGCTGTCAGGTTTCAGTGAGACAGATGTTTCTCAGCATGCTCAAACAGCAGCAGAGCAAGATGTATTTAAATCAGAGATCCTTTGCTTTTTGTAGAATTAGCAGTAAGTTCTCTATAGGTCTCTCTCCCCCTCTCTTTATGTATTCCTCTCTCCTATTTACTCACTCACTTCATCTCCTCTCATTATTAATCATCTACTTCACACTGTTTCCTTGGTAATTGTGCCTGGGTGGTCAGACAGTCACTTCTTAGTGAATTATAAGTAAGCTGGCCCTGTGATTGTCAGGTAATTGTATATTTATTAAATCTCCTCCTAACTTCTGATGTGCTTTTTTTCTTAATCTTTCCTATTTTTGATGGGAAAAGTTAGAGCGCCAATACATGGAAACTTTCTTCATAAAATTTATTATTCTAGACTCTAATTTCTCTGTGTTAACCCTTAAATGCATAGGTTTGTATGTTTGAAGATTCACACACCCCCAGTGGGGTGGGGGTGGGGGGGCTTGAGTGTCCATGTAGCATTGTTTTTTGAGCGCCAGATTCTTTTTCAATTGTTCCCAATGAAGACAGAGTGTGAATAACTAATCAAAATATTATCGAAATCATGATATGCCCAAGTGCAAGTGCAAGAGTCCATGGAACTGTACAACACTTTGCAGCAACTGGATCAGTGTTGTATCCAAAATACAATCAAGCAGAGCAAAAGCATTCCTCACCATCAGAAGATCAACACATCAAGATTAGGTCCCTGAGAGATAGAAAAGCAGCTTCATCACAGATACAGAATTTGCTGAATAACAAATGCAAGACTCCAATAAACAAAAGTACTGTCAAAAGAAGGTTGTCTTATAGTGGTCTCAGAGGACAAATAGCAGTTTCTAAAACACTTCTCAGGAGGGGAAACAAGGCCAAATGCTTGGGATGGGCTAAGAAATACCAGCATTTCACAGCGGATGACTAGAGAAATTATGAATTCAAGTTTGAGATTTATGGCAGTAACAGAAGGGGGTATGTAAGTAGACGAACAGCAGAGAAAATTACACCGCAGTGTATCAAACTGACAGTGAAACATGGCGGTTGGAATATTCAAGTCTGAGGGTGTTTTGCTTACTCTGGAGTTGGAAACCTGCACAGAATGGACTACAGTCTTAGCAAGGAGCAGTACCACTCCATTCCTCAGAAACATGCTACACCCTGCTCTGTTTATTTACAACAGGAACAGTCTCTGACCTTGCTATCCTATGGCCCTCACAGTCACCAGATGAACTATGGGAAATTTTGGGTCTAAATGTTAGACAGTGCTTTCCGCCACTATCATCAAAACACCAAACAGGTGAAGAATGGTGTGCTATCCCTCCAGTAGAGTCCCAGAGAGTTGTTGAATCAATGCCAAGGCACATTGAAGCTGGCCTGGCAGCAGGTGGTGGCCCAACACCTTACTAAGACACTTTACATTGGTGTTTCCTTTCATTTGTCACCCGTCTGTATCTATCATTGAACCTGTACACACCATGACTATCTTTGCTTGTCATGTGCAGCGAGGTGAATCTTTGGCCAGTCTTTCCTCGGGCCCCCTGCCTAGAAAAGACACAGAGAGAGGTCTCAGAGTTGTTTGGCCAGTGCGAATGGTCTATGAGTTAATGAGGTCGATGTGGAGAGGCAGGTGCAGTTTAGATACTTGAAGAGAATACTGATTATTTTCTATTTTTTCTTTCTGCTGCTGAGCAAATACAAACTAGCTCTGGCCCAGCAAAAGCTCTCATGTAAAATTTACCATCCAGAACCTGAGGAATCTGCCGTGATTCAATAAGACATGAGTGGAACTCGATGAAAACATATCAAGATAGTGTTGCTAAGGTCTAACAATTTTTTTTACTGCCTCGTCTCATGTTTCAGGGAATGCTCTCATGACATTTGGAAGCGAATCAGACCAGCAGCCAACTCTCAGCCAGCCCAGTATGCCCAGCCCCAGCCACAGCAGCAGAGAGAACAGGAGCGCTACTTCTCCACCAGACACTGTAGAAACTATGAGGAGCATTCTGGATACAACCTTACCAACACAGGTGTGCAATTTTCTGTCATGGTCACAGTCATTCACCCAGCAGTGAAACCATTTCTGACACCAGAAGAAAACATTGCTGAGTAATGCAGTAATGATGTTGCCTTTCTAAAATATTAAAGCCACTATGTGTGGAATTTCAACATCATGATTATTGGATTTTCAAATGATTTTCATGACATAAGCTTTATAAAGGGATGAGAGACAAAATTGGTGCAGTGTATGTAACGCTTTCAGCCATTCATTCTCGGTGTGGCTGGATGCATACACATATAGGGAAAGGAGTAGTGTCTGTTTTGAATCTACCATTATGGGTGCCAAAGTCGTACATTTTCATTCAAATTCAGTAGCTTTAATTATTGCACTTTTTCCTTTTAATGTCACTGCAACATTCCAAACATGTCAGGTTGATTATGGTGTTTTTTGCGCAACGTACAAACACTTAGATGCAGCATTTGGTGGAACCACCATTATGTCAAGATCACACTACACAACACAAGGCAGACAGGTGGAGCGAAAATGAGCATCGAACAGGGAGGATTCCTGACAAAAAGACTGGCATGTCAAAACATGTATTTGCTTCTCTCAGGCATTAAAAAATAAAAACCTATCACTGAGGTTCAGTGTGCACAGTCACATTTACACAGTAACTGTCTCATAAAGCAAAAATACAGGGTCTGAGGGTCTTGATTGACTGACTGATTTAAGTAGCACTAACCTCAGCCATAGCCATGCCTCTGTCTTTGCTGTTACCTTAAATCGAATGAATGTTGACCTCCAGTTTTAAGATGAATCCTGAATATCTGTAGCCTGCGCCTTGACATGATCAGGAATGATGATTACGTGACTTAACTTAAGATAATATTAGCATATTATTAGCACCATCAAAAAAAGGGTGGGCCATAAACTGATCTCTCTGTCTCCTCCCAGGCTTTGGGAAATGAACTGCTAGTGGGCCAGGCCACCCTGCCATCCAACAGCCTCCCAAACTCTGCTTCACCCCCCAGCCTAATGCTTCAAGCTGCCTTCAGTCTTCTGGTGTTGCTCCTTCATCTGCTAAACAATGGACACTAAAGACAGCAGGGGAGCATGCTGACAACCCTCCTAGTACCAAGCAGATGGGAGGACCTGCGCAGTTCAGAGGAAAATGGACCGTGTGACGTTACTCCTCCCTCTAAATATGTACAGCAGTTATGTTTTTCTATTTTTGTGTCTCAGTGGTCCAGTTCCACCTGCCAGGGTTCTCACTCAGAGTGTGGGAGACTTCTGCAGATCGAAGCCAGTCTGTACATTTGTACATTGTCATTGCAATCAAGTAAAGCCAAAATGAAGTCAGAGTACTGCTTTTGTGGACTAATCCCAGCTCTCAGCTATCCAACTGTATCCATTCTCAAGAATTATTATGAAATATAAAGCAGATATGTATGATACAAAGACATGAAGTGTGTCAGTTCATGTGAAGATTTGTATTATCAACTGAAGCTCTTATCTGAATTACTGTAAAAGAAAATGGTTGGAGTAAACCAGTGAACTCTGTGTCTGCTCTGTACTCCACACACAACGTGACTGGAGAGCTGCTAGAGTATATGAGGCTTTAATACCACTCTCTTCAAGTGACTGAAAGAGGACCATTATATCTGATCAATACTGGAATAGTAGAGTGACAAAGAGACAATAGAGCTAAACTTCCCTCAGACAAAGCAGACAAAGGCCCTGATTCTAAAATGTCCAGCAGCAGCACTATCCACAAGAGATGTGGCAAACCAGACTACGTGAGATCAACAGTGACGTAATAATTGCCCTCTCAATCAAACTGTTGCCCTTTGTCAGACTCTCTCACACCAACTTATTTGTTATTGCTAAAGCTACAGCAGCTATTCGTAGAAAACACAAGTCCCTGGTTTTTATCAGCAGAGACAAGTTCTTGGACTTGAAAGGAAATAATCAGAAAAGCAGTAACTCTTTACCTGTAGCTGCCGTACTATGTGTTTGTGAGCGTAATACCCTTTTATTTCTCATTGTGTATGTGGACATTGCTATACAGCGGCTCTGAGTTTTTGTGCTGGAGAGGGAAGTGAATGGTTTGACGTATTGAGTGTCGCCAACACCGGTGCAGAGCCTGTTTGAGATTAGACAGTTATGAATGATTCAGTATTTTCTGTTCTGGGAACGTGCCACTGAATTCTGAACAGGACAAGAGGTGCTGAAAAATAAAAGTTCTCAGATCATTATGCGTATGTGTTAGCATCATTCCACCTTTTTTTCACAACAAAAGCTTTGATTGGTTCTGTTGAAGTAAACACTCTGTTACTTCTCCTGAGGAGACTGAAGCAATTCAAATAAATACATGTTTACCTTAACTAACACTCACACAGCCTCCAGGAGTACTCTGGAGTGCATTGTTAGAAGCCAGAAAAGAACAGGATTTACAACATAATCCAGCAAATTGTGACCTCAACCTGATCTGTCTCACTAAAATCTCACCAGCTGCTTCTCTTCAAGTTACTTATACTCTCCTTATACTGCTTTCCTGGACCAGAATTATTATTTAAGACCCATTGAAACAAATGGCAACCCTAAGGACTTTGCAACATGCTAATACAAGCAGTGCATATGTTAAAATTTTAATTTATCCATTACATGACAACTTTAACTATGCGGAACACTACTTCACAGACCAGCTCATACAGTCAGGCAGCTGTTAAAGACTACATAAGTAAATGTTGGTATAAATGGACAGATGTAGCACCATGAGTGGGCCAAACCGATATCATATATCATTAGATGTTGTCATTAAATAAATGGGCCAATGGAGTGCATAACCCTGGTAAAACATTGAGTTTGTTTGGAATCCAGTATAATCTTAAAAGGCTTAAGACGTGAAAATAGCTACAATTACACTCAGAGGGAAAATTGATGACATGAAGCAGCTGATTTCTGCTAACAATAGCTCATAATTTTCCACTGTTTCACTGTTTACATTTTGCTTTTAGTTCACTGGAAACAGACAATCAACAGTCACAACAGCCCACATAATTAACACCTGATGATGTGACACGGGGTGAACTAATTATCTTCTTGTTATTTAAATGTGAGGTTGAAACAAACTGTGCTGTCACGGATCATGACTGCATGTCAGGCAACAAGAGCAAAAAATACTGCCAGTGAACAAATTAAAAATTGCTCCAATTGCAATTTAATTAAAAACAAATTTTTAAAAATACATTTACCACAAGAGCAATTATGATTTGGGATTTAGCTTTTTTACTGCATGCCCTTACAGTTAAAATCTTTTCAATACTTTCATACATATTATGAAATATTTGCTTACACCAACCACAAAAGTGCAGGTTTGCTTGACCTCATTATTAACTTGATATGGAGGCCAATCCAGTGAAAATTCAATTTTACCAAGCTTTTTTTGCTTTTTCTGCTTCAGGAGTAGAAAACATGATCCAACATGAGTAAAGGTGTTTTCAGACAGTGAGCAGTTTCTCTTGAGGCTGCAACGTGGCAATATTGGTGTTTTCTACTTTGGATTGGCAGGAGGGGGGCTGCTGTTTTCCACTATCCACCAAATATAATCTCATTATGCATCTAAGTCCACAGTGGATTGTCGCTTAAAATTGGGGTAGTAGTCAGCAGTATGACATGAGGTTATAGCAAGTATTGCTAACTAGAATAATAAACATCAAAACTGTGATTTGATGATGATGCTATATGAAAAGTTAAACGATCTCCAGTTTTCACAAAAATTCAATCCACCCTGTGGGGAAGATGAATTTTTGTTCCAATTTTTTTGCCAACTCATCCAAAGTGGTGGACCAACTCTAGGCCAGACCTAAATCACCTTTAAACACCACTACAATGGATGGTTATGTAACACACCAATTATGGCAGCTTTCCTCAAACTGTTTATGCCTGATGGTCATTTTCAGTGTTTGACCAATGTCCCTCTATGGTAATGTACAGCAGGTTGAGTATTTGTCATATGTTGTCATGATTTTCAAGTGTTCTCCATAACGGATTAAATAATTTTTCAGTTATTAAACTGATTAACTTGCAGTTTGGGCTAACACATATCCCTTTTTGGTTCTGTGTTTTGAAAAAGCATATTAATGTGCTGATACAAGCCACCTATGGCTGCAATTAGGGATGATTATGTTCATTGCTGATTGACATGTTCATTATATTTTTGAACAACCAATTATTTATTTAGTATATGAAGTACACAAAATAGTGAAATATGGCTATGACCCAAGGTGGTGTCTCTTAATGGCTTACTTAGTTTGATTGACAAAACATAGAACTGATTAAGCAACTGAAACAGTCAAAATTGTTGCAGATTAATTTTCCAGCAAAATAGTAGGGATTAGGTCTATAATGCTCTCTATCAAAATTAAGTCACAAATGCAACATTTTGTTTGCATCCTGGTGATACTGCACCATTTACAGTGAAATCAGCTAGGGCAGTGACTTCCAAAATACAGCACCACAGAGAGGAACTGTGCTCTTTAAACTACAAGTGTAGATGAGAAACAGGTTGCTGTGATGAATCCGAATGCTCAGAATATGATCTGCTGAGCAGATTTATACCAGACTCATCACTCCATGAGTGATGCATTTTCATTTTCAGTGTGCAGCGTTCTGGAAAAAAACAAACATAGCTTAGAGTCATCTCTTATCACTGATGACCCATGATACAATTTATCAAATTGGAGGTTCACTCCCATAAAATCTTGTCACTCCAATTACAACCGCAGTATGCATGAGGAAGATTAAAAAATTCCCAGAGAAAACTTCATGGACCTCATCAAATATGTAAAAGAAGGAATTTGATTTAAACATTCATGTCTGATGAAGGTCACTTCACAACCACTGCATACCATCATTCCCAGTTTTCCTGTGTTGTTACATCTCATCTTTTCTAATGATGCCCTACTATGTAGTACAGCTCATTGTCAGTGATTAAGGTTAATTACACACTGAACAAATGCATATGTTAATGAAACTAAATACAAACACAGTACCAGAAAGAGTTTATGAATGACAGCAGGTAATATAGTAAAATAGTAAAATGAGGCTGGCTAAATGACAAGAAATCAACAATTCAATTCATAATTAAAATGCTCAACAATTTTAATTAAGAATGACAGTTAGGCATAACTGAGACACATTTAAAGCTGAATGTGACCCAGTGGCCATATTTTTTTTAATATCATTCGGCACTTTAAAGCTGCATATTCAGGCTGCAGTTTGTGCTGCTGTTGAACTGTATTGCATTAGACAGGTGTTTCAATTATTTTGTCCACATCATTTATATCAGTGAGGGTAGGCTAAAACCTGCTTAATGTTATACAGGTCACACCTCACACTACATATTCCAAAATATGATACAGTTAAATCAACACCTCTCTAAAACAGTTTCAAGACAAGCTGAATATTATAATCTGTTGTATTCGACTGCATTAGTATTAGCCAGATGTACCTTATGAACTGCCCTCTGAGTGCAGTTTCCAGAAAAAGACATCATAACACCAGAAACCACTGGGGACAGATAAGCATATTATCACTTTTTGATCAGTCTTAACATGAAGAACATGTCTTTGATGTGTTAAGTAAGTATAACAGATTGGAAGTCACTATATGCAAGAGATAAGGAATTATTTGCAAATGGTTTCACATCCTAAGTGGCAAATAAGAGAGCAACTGTATGTATTAATGCATCTTAAGTATGTCCTGAACATAGCTTTACTGATCCCTAAGCTTTTACAGAAACCTACATGTATATATCTTCAGTTGTCATATCCACCATACTGTCAATGACTAAAGCATCATGTTTTAATCCACTGGGTAGATATTTGTAAACCCCTGCACTCACTGGATATTTCATGGTATGATGTTAGTATGGACTCATATTGCTAGATGTAGGATTTTCAAATATTTATGACAACAACCTGTGTTGACATTGATGGGCTTCACAGAAATGTTGTTTCAGATTTAATATGATTTAGTGTTTACGTTTATCCATGACCTCCTTTGAGGTAAAACATCTTAATGTAGTTTTGCAGCAAAGATGGCTCACAGCGTATTTAGGTTATTAGCACTGGATGGAAGAACTGCCTTACGAATTGGGCAGGTAAGATATCCAGAAACAACAAAACACAAAGCAAAAGAAGAAATATGATGTCATCCACTGTTACTTTCTTTCCTTCTTCTTTCCTCCATTCTCTTCTAATATGCCTTGTATTTCTCTATAACTTCCATGTGTGTGTGTTAGGGACTATCACTTGGATTCATTCACCCTCCGTCGCCCTTGCCCCTCCATTCTTTGCAGTTTCTACCTGAATCCAACACCGATCAATAGCAACAATCAAATGTTGCTCTGGGGTGTTGAAACCTCTTGCCATTTACCACTGGATCATTTTACCTGAAACATATCAACATACTTTTTCACTACTTGTATTTTCAGACTCCATTCAGCTCCTGTGTTTTTTTCCATATCTCGTGTTTGCAAGGAAGAATTGAAATTGATTCCTCCTGCTAATTGCTGTAAACACTGCAACAAAGTACAGCCAGGACTTGTGACATATGTCAGCTTAATTTTCTCATTGCTTTCCTCGCCAACATAATGACTTGTTAGTAACAACAACACGGTTTCACTTCCAATGATAAGCGTGATTAAAACTCACTGCAATCACAAAGAAAACCTATTCAAGGTTCACTCTTCAGAAACAGTATACGCTGTAAATCAAAAATGTATGAGGGAAGTGAGTAATGATGATGATTAAATAGTGGAGCAACAGGAGGGTTTGAACTGTTCACTCTTAAGTTGTCTGCCAAAGCAAAACAAATTGATGTGGTAGTGAGCTCTCATTAGAATGTCAATTCTAATCATTTTTATGGAAAGGATCATGACATTTTACTTGAGATGAAAATACAGAATGACAGAAATATGTTTTGAGACACAATGGACACATATCTACTTCAGCATATGCATAAATAATAATGAAAATGACAGCTAAAATTGCCTTGTTAAGCCTATTGAGGGAGAGTCAAACATGAAGAAATTTAAGTAACAACCTTCACTATAATAAGAAAACATAATGCAGCTGATTTTAACAGTTTGAAAACAAATATGCATGAAAATGACTCAAAATTGCATCTCCATACTATGCATCTGTCTTGGAGTCTGTAATCCCCAGAAAGGGCATTGTTTACTCTGTGTGGTTTTTAATCAGCATAACTCAGGACTAATAATCTGTCTGAAGGGCATCACTGTGTCTCCCTACAAGAGTCAGATCCTGCTGCTGTCCAGTCCTCACAGTGAGGCAAATCTAATGCAAAGTCATTATTACCATCCAGTGTGACATTTGTAATCCTTTCTTCAAAAACATGGATATCCTAGACAGTAGACATCGTGCTTTGTTTGGCTTGCGTAGACTTCTCGTGTAATTATGTGAGGAGATTTAGTCTTGTTTGATATGATCATAAAACCCCCTTGCCTCAGTTTTTACCTCCCTGTCTCCATTAATGGGCTGACCTATTTGTTCACATGCAGTAGTGAATATTTGTAGGACAAAACTGTGTGCCTTTCGATCTCTGACAAGTGTCTCCATGAGTTGAAAACAGTGTTGCATATTTTGATGCAGATATACTCCTCCAGATGTACGAGTACGTTCACGTTTGTCTGCTCACATCTGTGTTTGTAGGAAAGTCTGTGTTGTCATGCGTATGTGTGTGAAGCATGTAGGCGTATGTCTGCAGACATCTGTTTTTGTGTCTGTAATCTGTGTGTGTCCATGTATATCTGTGTCTTTATGTGTGTTTGCATGAATCCACAAGCACAAATCTGTCTTGTAAAAGGTGATTTTTTTTCTCATCCTACTGTTTGTTTTCTGACAGGAGGAAGACTGTGTACCTAAAGCAATTTCCATATGTGCATGAGTTTACAGGTGCTTGTGAGCATGTAGATTTAACTCTCACTGTGTATGAATTTTTGTTACAGTTGCCAGCAGCTGTGCTGTAGAAGACGCCTTCATGCTCCTGAGCAGGACAGCATCGGAGGGGGAGCAGCTGGACAGTAATGACTGCCCACTATTAACCAATCCTTCACTGGCCTTTACCCCCTATGGGTCTCAAGTGGGGCCTCATGGGAGCTCGCTACATGGCTCGATACTTGAAATTCTCCCTGTGGAGGCCATTTTCTGAGCAAATGCCCCTCCTCCAGAGGCACTTTCACAATTATTGCCACACTATTTCATAGTGAGCTGGCTGACACTTTGTATACAGTACCATGACTCTCAGTCATAGTAACAAACAGAGAAACTCATTTACTGCCTCAAAGTAGAGAAATGTGGCAGTATTCTATGAAACACTGACAGTCCAGTAATAACACATGAAGTAGTCCGCCCTTTATGTAGGGTGACGAAGAGTAAAGGTGTGGACTTTGGGATGGTGAATGGGCATGTGGGTCATCCCATCACTGATCACTAATAATGCTCACTTTAAAAACTGTTTCAGCCCCTTGGGTGCAACATGCAAAAACAACATGAGTATATTTTCGCCTTTGAAAGCTGCTATGGCAAATGTGTTGCCTATTTACACATTCCCTGGTAAATTGCTTGTTTAAGATACTGTAGAGAGAAAACATTTTTAAAGTTACCATTAAAATAATGTTACTGAACATAACACAATTGTACACAGACAAATATTAGGACTGCAACATTCATAGAAAAGAAAGAAAGTTATCAATGTCAGTTTTCAACATTAAGGTTTCAAAGATGTAACCTTTGTACTTCTTGATAAAACTAAAACTAACCCAAAAAATATGGCAGGTTGTTTATAACATTTTGATGGAACACAATATATATAGTATATATAACTTTCACATCAACAGTAGCAAGAGCCTGCTGTAGGTCCTGTGATGACATTTTAGGGTTTTGGTGACTACTTTTGGCATCTTGCGGCCTGCTCTTGGGGTGAACTTGCTTGGACGGCCAGACCTGGGCCTGTTGGCAGTTGTTTTGAATGTCCTCCACTTCTTGACTTTTTTCCGAATAGTGGAGTGGCTGATTTCAAATTCTTATGAGATCTTTTAAAATCCTTTACCACACTCATAGGCTGCTACAATCTTCTTTCTGAAGGCCTCAGACAGCCCTTTTGAAACTCACCATGGTAGTCACTCTCACTTCAACTGTCAGGAGCACACCAAACTAAATGTCTGAGGTTTAAATAGGGCAAGCCCCCTTCAAAATGCTAATCATGTGCACCTGATGTGATACACCTATGTGTGATTTTAGCCATATTAAGTGGGAATAAATGTGGGGATGTCCTAATTTATTCCTCACCAGAAACTGCTTAAAAAAATCTTCAGTTTTAATTGTTTAGTTATATTACTTGAATTTCTCAGTATTATAGTATAAAATTATATGGATATTAAATATCCATATATCAAATATGTTAAAAACCACACAGGCTTTGATAGGGTGTCTTAATTTTTTCACATGACTGTATACTGTAGGCAGGTATCTCAAAGCATGAGGAGGTTGTTGGGTTCACAGTGACCTCACCTCAACTCCAGTCTGCCAGTTATTCTGCCATAACACTGAATAAGAAATAGTGCTACTTTTATCTGACTGTGCAGTTACACCTCAAACCACAGGCTCAGTTTCTCTGATATTCTCTATTGTCTCCCCAACAGCAGCAGCAGGAAGTACCCACCCCTGAGCACAACCCCTCTCCTCATGGAATGAAATCTATATCCCCGATAGTGTGATACTACAGTACAGGGACGAACTACAGATAAGCCAGCTGGCAGCTCTGCACTTCTCACCCCTTTTGACATTTCAAAAATGCCATCCCCAATCATCCCTTGGTTTAAATCATGTCCCACCACCACAAAGTCACTGCCATCCTATAATCTCTACAAGGATTTACATAAGGGAATTATTGTGTAAGAACTGAATTTCAAATATGTGTATGGGTACTTCACTTTGCATTTAAACCAAACATACATCATAAAAATATCAGCAACAGTAGTGGACTCTGAATTAACCAAGTAAAACTTACAATTATCAGATATCTAATAATCAAAATGCAGATAAATAATCCAATAATCATTACTGATTTAAGTGCAAAATAAATTAAGGCAAACAGAGACTGTAGGGATTATATTTCAGTCATTAAACTGCTGCTTCTGTCTTCAACCACAGTGGCTTACTGTGAGTCAGTGTTGCGCAGTATGTGTGCAGGTGGTGACATCAAGTACAGAAATTCAGCGTACAAAATATCAGGAACATAGCAACCCTTAGTGGAGTTACACCACACAAAACTCATCCTATGACTCAATTATACTGAGAAATAAAAACAGTTTATAACCTCATGTATATCTTTCCCTTTATGACTTAAGTGGACATAATAATAGTTAATTAGCAATTTAAATAATCACCTGTCACTGCTCAATGAAACAGCCAGGTCAGTGGAGCATGTTTGCTTGAAAATACTCCCATGATCAGTGATTACAACGTCCTTTTCTGAATGAATGAATGAATGAATGACTGAACTGTCCTACTCCCTAAGTATTAACCTTGGGGTTCAGACAAAGAAAAGCCAAACAGATAATGCTGCTGTAGTTCTTCTGCTTCCTGTTACACCTCAGTATATTCACAGATGGACCAGTGTACATTTGACAGGTACAGTTTTTCTCCCTTTTAAAGTGCAAATGTAGAAAATCCAAAGCCAAGTGCAAGCACAAGGTTATTTTTATTTCCTGGGGGATTTAATTGCACCTAAGTTTCAGTTAGAAAGAAAACTGAATCAACAGACGCATAGCTTCTGGTGCAATAAAGTGAATTACCTGGTTGTTAAAAAAAATAAAATACATACTGAACTTGCAACGACTCACTTTGTCTAGACTGGTGGGTAAACATGTAGCAATAGCAATAGCAAAATTTACATACAACACCTTTAAAGCACTACATTATTCATGGTGCAAAAGGAGTGGAACATAATCAGCCAACCTATTCTTAGACATTACTTGGTAAACTTGTCAAAACACCCCATTATCAACTGTTCTGCCACATGATAATGCACGCCATGTATAGGTCCACAGTTGCACAACAAGCATTCAAAGTTGCCCAAAAAACATATTCCCAGTGATTCAAAACCCTGACCTTGGACCAGTTTGCTGACAGTAATCTTTCAGAGCATTTCTGTCTGTATTTCTGCTCTGCTGCTAAATGAGACATTCTGAAGGCAACAGGCTGGTGGGTTGAGTGTATGGGGATGTCAGTTCATATCCCCTTCTGATACCAGCCATGCCCTCACTCAGTCACTATCACTGTAGAAAAGCCATTCAGACTAGACCAAGCAGCAATTTGCCCTCAAGAAAAGTCTCTGCATGGGCAAAGATATGGGCTAGAGGTTGGCATGTTCTCTTTCTGTCTCTGCCTCTCCTGCAGACATCCACTACAAAACAACTTTTCCACAGCTTTAGTTCCAGATGTAAGTCGAGACAGCACCTGCCCATTAGTAGCATATCACCTAATCCAGTGAGCCTTGATAAAACCACCTTTGCATTCTTCCTCTTTGCCCAAAACAACATTATCACAGGCTTTCATGTACAAAAACTGGGATATGCCAAGAACTCAAGAACTTATTACATTTCACACACTTTACAACACAGTAAGATATCAATATTAAGGAAACATTAATTACTAATTAGTCTGCTACTTATTTTCTCAATTAATCAGTTTAGTTTTTCCAAATAAAATGTCAGACATCATTTCAAAGGGCCTATGGTGACATATTTAAATGTTTTGTTTTGTCTAACCAACTGTTTAAAAACCACACATTTTCAGCTTATTATCACATTGGACAAAGAAAAACAACATCTTGTATGCATTTGAGAAGCTGGAACCAGAGAATGTGTTCTCATAAAAATTACTGAAACAGCTACTCAATTGAAAAAAAAAATAGTGACCACTTAATTTCCTGTTGATCGACTAATCATCTCAGCTCTAATAAATAATTTTTGCTATAATCTTGAGCCAATCTTCATGTTTTTCTTTTAGGAAAATTCTGCTTTAATGGTATTCTATAATTAAGATTGACCATGGGAAACGCACACACAGGTTAAGTGGAGGTATGTAAGAAACCAGTGTGAAGGGAGCAATTAGCAATCAAAACACAAAGCATGGCAATCAGTAGAGGACCTGACACAATCAACCATACTTACTAGTCATTATGTTCTTAGCAAAATGTTCAGTACCACTTCAGGCCGCAGCCATTTCAGCAGTATTACAGCAACAATCTTATTTGCAAGTGAAGAGAGAGACCACAAAAGACACATTTCTAGTTTGTGTGGTTCCTTTGAGAGACACTGAGCTGGGGTTATACTGCCCCCTAATGCTTTGGGCAAGCAGTACAACATCACTCCAGAATTCACAACATAAATGCTCCAGAACACTTGGAACAATTAGTGTTTATAGTACATCCATATCGGTGTTGCTTTCACTGAAATCAAAATAGTGCTCTTCCTGCAGTGAGAATAATCCAATATGTTTTTCACACTGACATTTTCTGCAGCAATCTTTACAGGAGGTCTGATATTCAGAGCTGTTAAAGCTACTTGCAGTAACTGAGGCTCTCTGCAGTTATGGCAACCCCAGGGGACACCTACTGAGAGTCTACATAGGTACTTAAACATACTATAAAGAAATGTCAAGTTTCATACAGACCAAGGAGAAATGCCATTAGGAAATGGCAAATGCAAATGACATTTATTAAGTTCTCCTAATGCATGCTTTCATATTTTGCAGACTGCAAACAGAATGAAATGAAAATCTAAAAGTAGAAAGTTTCCTTTTCATGACAAAATACATAAAGAAGAGCTGGCAAGGGAAATAAAAAAGCCACAATTCAATTATTATTATACTTGAGAATTATGCAGTGGCTTGTGAAGAAATAAAACATATTGTTTTCTGAATCTTGCCACATTATTAGACTGTATCTACCTTTTAAGCTTTTGTGCTGCTAGAAACTAGATTTTGATGAATTTAAAACATATTTTTCTTAAAATATTTACAAAGACAATGAATAGGTCAGACTCAGGCTCATGTGATTATGTGCTTATCTTTGTAAATCGAACATCTTTGGGTTTTAAACTGTTGTACTGTAATAATAGTGAGAAAGGCATATTAATTTATTCTTTTATTATTCTTGATGTTCATAGACTAAGCACTTAATCAAACTGATTAAAATTTTACTCAATAATTGTTAATAAAACAATTTTAGATATAATGCAGTCATAATTCTTAGTTTCACTGCAAGCTGTGTCTTTTACTGTCAACAAGTTCTAAAAGGAAAACAAGGCCTCAAAATACAGCAAAAATGATTAATGAAAGCCCAAAAGAGAGAAGCTGATATTTCCTTTGTACTTTGTAGACAAAAGACTGGCAGGAACTTCTTCTCAACCTTCCTGTGCCACAGAGTAGTCTCCGCCAAACTACCTTGATCCAAGTTTTCCCTGTCGCCTTATTAGTACTGCCTCGCTGCCTCAGGCCTGCTCAACCAGAAAATATGTCATCTATCTGTATCATTATGCCCCAATTTTGGTGAAGCTCAGAGTTCACGCCTCAGTCTCACAGTGGTCTATTATCCTGTTCAAACTAGACTGCCGGAGACAGAGCGGTAACATCTCTGACAGGGTCAACAGTATCCAGGGTGACTGATTACCTAATTGTTGCTCATTAACTCCAAAGCACCTGTGACCTCTTCATAACACCTGTCTTTATCAGAATGGCCAAATTCATTGTGAACCAAAAGATGCACACAGGCTGTAGTAACACATTTCAAAGCCCTGCTCATCTCTGACACTCTATAATTGTGTGATCAGCTTTAACAAGTTGTGTAAAGCTTAGTGTCTGCCAGTACAGACTAAAACAATACATTTTCTTTCCTAGATCACAGCTTAAACCATGTCACAACTCTTAAAGAAATGTTTATATGCAATTAAGGCATTCAACTAATCTGATAACTATGGATGGACGTCACGTTTCGCTTGTAAAAACCTTTCCTGGAGAACAAGAACTATTTGAGGAACTCCGTTCCCCTACGTGCATTTCCACCAGAGGAACCAGGGTCTACATTAAGTTCCAGGGAGATAGTTTTAACCCCCTCAAAAAAGTCCCTGCTCTGGAGGAAGAAAGTTCAATCAGCATTGAGTATCACTGATTGGTCATGTACACTAGTGTTTTCTGAAGAATTGTTACACACTCTGTATTTTTAAGAACCTGCATGTTGTTTTTGACACCTGGCTCTACTTGCAAATTAGTTCAGCTTCTGTACCTTTAGAGCCTGTTTTCGCAGGTTTTCACAGCTTTGACTAGTGCCAACTGCCGTCTTTTTGTTGTCTCCCACAACATTGCTACTGCAGTGTTTCACATACTCAAACATACAGTTGCCAAACTTATCTGCACACACAGCTTTGTATCACAGCTGACAGTTATCACTGAGAGTGTAACCTGTTGATATCACATTGTCACAGCACAGAATAAACAAAAGGTGAGCTTCACACAAATAATACCTCTGGATTTATTTTGGGTCAAAGAAGTTTTTCAACAAGGTGTGATTTGATCTTCACAACTAAAATTTCAGTGAAAGACACAATAAGTCTAAATAAGGCACAATGAGTTTATTCAGCACCAACTTTTTGCAACCTTCAGAGGAAAGGTTACATTCAAGAGCTACAAGACACTCTAGTCTAAAGATCACATTTTCCTTAGCTACAGATGAGCACAGTTTGTGCTCAGTCTGTCCACTGTGGCTGCATAGCTGTGTCACACAGGCATGCTACCAGGGATGGGCACAATACTTGGGCTCTGTTGCTTCACTGCCTGTACAAATTGTTGGGTGTGTTATGTCAGTAAGGGCTTGGTGCACACAATACTTTCTCTTAAATGAAAATAAATATGTTATATGTTTTCATAAAACTCCATTTCTCTTTGGGACTGCAGTAATGCCAGCCATATTGGCTGTATGCATAAGGTCAAAAAAACAAGTTTACTTTTGAATGAATAGGAACCGTTAAATAAAATCAGAAATTATAGTTCTAGTTGGCTGTAACTAACAATTATCTGTCTTTGTCCACTACATCTATTCTTGTCACGATTACTCTGCTGATAGTCTGGTGTATGGACAACCATGTATCTCCTCTAATACATTCAGCGCGCCAGCCACTTTGTTTCTCTGTCAACCATCGATCCATCCATCCATCCCACTTATCCTTAAGGGTCACAGGAGTGGGGGGTGGGGGTTGCAGCCTATCCTGAGAGGCAGGGTAAACCCTGGACAGACTGTTGCTCTGTAAGCAATGGACTTTCCCAGGATTGTGTAAGGCTCCTTAGTCCTAGTATGACTCTTTGCATCTGTAGATGGCCACTGGGATGACCCCTTGAAACCTCAGGGCACCATAAATTCTAATGTTCATTGTAGGTAATGATTTACCACAATGTTAATGCCACATATTACTTACAGTTAAAGAGAACATTACTACTGTTAATCAGCATGACAAAGTACTATGGTTTGCACCATAGATTCACTGCACAAAACTCAGTGTATTGACATCATTAAGTAACTGCGCAAAAAAGCATGTTGAACCACAGGTCAATCTTAAACCTAAATGACAAATCACTGCAGAGAAAGCTCAATCATCCCATGGACATCTACCTTATGTTAAGTTGTATGTTAATGCAGCTGAGCTAGTCTATCTGAATGACTGCTGAAGCCCACCACTGCCTACTTCAGAACCTCATAGCACTCATTCAAAACACCCAAACAAAGGCAACAGACTGTCAAAGACAAGCCATACCACTCAGCAACAAGTTGATATGTGAGTGTCAAGTACAGTTATGACTGTAAAACACAAATTATGTTCACAACAAGTAGCAGGTGCTGTATAAACAAATAAACACAA